>NC_092269.1:24817705-24823345 GCF_036320965.1 Panulirus ornatus
ATCCAATAACGCTCTCTGGCCATCTCTCCTACTTACATAAGTATACTTATGTATATCTCGCTTTTTAAACCAGGTATTCCCAATCATCAGTCCTTTTTCAGCACATAAATCTGCAAGCTCTTCAACATTTCCATTTACAACACTGAACACCCCATGTATATATATATATATATATATATATATATATGTATATATATATATATATATATATATTTTTTTTTTTTTTTTTTTTTTTTTTTTTATACTTTGTCGCTGTCTCCCGCGTTTGCGAGGTAGTGCAAGGAAACAGACGAAAGAAATGGCCCAACCCCCCCCCCCCATACACATGTACATACACACGTCCACACACGCAAATATACATAACTACACAGCTTTCCATGGTTTACCCCAGACGCTTAACATGCCCTGATTCAATCCACTGACAGCACGTCAACCCCGGTATACCACATCGCTCCAATTCACTCTATTCCTTGCCCTCCTTTCACCCTCCTGCATGTTCAGGCCCCGATCACACAAAATCTTTTTCACTCCATCTTTCCACCTCCAATTTGGTTTCCCTCTTCTCCTCGTTCCCTCCACCTCCGACACATATATCCTCTTGGTCAATCTTTCCTCACTGATTCTCTCCATGTGCCCAAACCATATATATATATATATATATATATATATATATATATATATATATATATATATATATATATATATATATATATATATATATTTTTTTTTTTTTTTTTACTTTGTCGCTGTCTCCCGCGTTTGCGAGGTAGCGCAAGGAAACAGACGAAAGAAATGACCCCACCCCCCCCCCCATACACATGTACATACACACGTCCACACACGCAAATATACATACCTACACAGCTTTCCTTGGTTTACCCCGGACGCTTCACATGCCTTGATTCAATCCACTGACAGCACGTCAACCCCTGTATACCACATCGCTCCAATTCACTCTATTCCTTGCCCTCCTTTCACCCTCCTGCATGTTCAGGCCCCGATCACACAAAATCCTTTTCACTCCATCTTTCCACCTCCAATTTGGTCTCCCTCTTCTCCTCGTTCCCTCCACCTCCGACACATATATCCTCTTGGTCAATCTTTCCTCACTCATTCTCTCCATGTGCCCAAACCATTTAAAACACCCTCTTCTGCTCTCTCAACCACGCTCTTTTTATTTCCACACATCTCTCTTACCCTTACGTTACTTACTCGATCAAACCACCTCACACCACACATTGTCCTCAAACATCTCATTTCCAGCACATCCATCCTCCTGCGCACAACTCTATCCATAGCCCACGCCTCGCAACCATACAACATTGTTGGAACTACTATTCCTTCAAACATACCCATTTTTACTTTCCGGGATAATGTTCTCGACTTCCACACATTTTTCAAGGCTCCCAAAATTTTTGCCCCCTCCCCCACCCTATGATCCACTTCCGCTTCCATGGTTCCATCCGCTGACAGATCCACTCCCAGATATCTAAAACACTTCACTTCCTCCAGTTTTTCTCCATTAAAACTCACCTCCCAATTGACTTGACCCTCAACCCTACTGTACCTAATAACCTTGCTCTTATTCACATTTACTCTTAACTTTCTTCTTCCACACACTTTACCAAACTCCGTCACCAGCTTCTGCAGTTTCTCACATGAATCCGCCACCAGCGCTGTATCATCAGCGAACAACAACTGACTCACTTCCCAAGCTCTCTCATCCCCAACAGACTTCATACTTGCCACTCTTTCCAAGACTCTTGCATTTACCTCCCTAACAACCCCATCCATAAACAAATTAAACAACCATGGAGACATCACACACCCCTGCCGCAAACCTACATTCACTGAGAACCAATCACTTTCCTCTCTTCCTACACGTACACATGCCTTACATCCTCGATAAAAACTTTTCACTGCTTCTAACAACTTGCCTCCCACACCATATATTCTTAATACCTTCCACAGAGCATCTCTATCAACTCTATCATATGCCTTCTCCAGATCCATAAATGCTACATACAAATCCATTTGCTTTTCTAAGTATTTCTCACATACATTCTTCAAAGCAAACACCTGATCCACACATCCTCTACCACCTCTGAAACCACACTCCTCTTCCCCAATCTGATGCTCTGTACATGCCTTCACCCTCTCAATCAATACCCTCCCATATAATTTACCAGGAATACTCAACAAACTTATACCTCTGTAATTTGAGCACTCACTCTTATCCCCTTTGCCTTTGTACAATGGCACTATGCACGCATTCCGCCAATCCTCAGGCACCTCACCATGAGTCATACATACATTAAATAACCTTACCAACCAGTCAACAATACAGTCACCCCCTTTTTTAATAAATTCCACTGCAATACCATCCAAACCTGCTGCCTTGCCGGCTTTCATCTTCCGCAAAGCTTTTACTACCTCTTCTCTGTTTACCAAATCATTTGCCCTAACCCTCTCACTTTGCACACCACCTCGACCCAAACACCCTATATCTGCCACTCTGTCATCAGACACATTCAACAAACCTTCAAAATACTCATTCCATCTCCTTCTCACATCACCACTACTTGTTATCACCTCCCCATTTACGCCCTTCACTGAAGTTCCCATTTGCTCCCTTGTCTTACGCACCCTATTTACCTCCTTCCAGAACATCTTTTTATTCTCCCTAAAATTTACTGATAGTCTCTCACCCCAACTCTCATTTGCCCTTTTTTTCACCTCTTGCACCTTTCTCTTGACCTCCTGTCTCTTTCTTTTATACTTCTCCCACTCAATTGCATTTTTTCCCTGCAAAAATCGTCCAAATGCCTCTCTCTTCTCTTTCACTAATACTCTTACTTCTTCATCCCACCACTCACTACCCTTTCTAAACAGCCCACCTCCCACCTTTCTCATGCCACAAGCATCTTTTGCGCAATCCATCACTGATTCCCTAAATACATCCCATTCCTCCCCCACTCCCCTTACTTCCATTGTTCTCACCTTTTTCCATTCTGTACACAGTCTCTCCTGATACTTCTTCACACAGGTCTCCTTCCCAAGCTCACTTACTCTCACCACCTTCTTCACCCCAACATTCACTCTTCTTTTCTGAAAACCCATACTAATCTTCACCTTCGCCTCCACAAGATAATGATCAGACATCCCTCCAGTTGCACCTCTCAGCACATTGACATCCAAAAGTCTCTTTCGCACGCCTGTCAATTAACACGTAATCCAATAACGCTCTCTGGCCATATCTCCTACTTACATAAGTATACTTATGTATATCTCGCTTTTTAAACCAGGTATTCCCAATCATCAGTCCTTTTTCAGCACATAAATCTACAAGCTCTTCACCATTTCCATTTACAACACTGAACACCCCATGCATACCAATTATTCCCTCAACTGCCACATTACTCACCTTTGCATTCAAATCACCCATCACTATAACCCGGTCTCGTGCATCAAAACCGCTAACACACTCATTTAGCTGCTCCCAAAACACTTGCCTCTCATGATCTTTCTTCTCATGCCCAGGTGCATATGCACCAATAATCACCCACCTCTCTCCATCAACTTTCAATTTTACCCATATTAATCGAGAATTTACTTTCTTACATTCTATCACATACTCCCACAACTCCTGTTTCAGAAGTATTGCTACTCCTTCCTTTGCTCTTGTCCTCTCACTAACCCCTGACTTCACTCCCCAGACATTTCCAAACCACTCTTCCCCTTTACCCTTGAGCTTCGTTTCACTCAGAGCCAAAACATCCAGGTTCCTTTCCTCAAACATACTACCTATCTCTCCTTTTTTCACATCTTGGTTACATCCACACACATTTAGGCACCCCACTCTGAGCCTTCGAGGAGGATGAGCACTCCCCGCGTGACTCCTTCTTCTGTTTCCCATTTTAGAAAGTTAATACAAGGAGGGGAGGATTTCCGGCCCCCGCTCCCGTCCCCTCTAGTCGCTTTCTACGACACGCGAGGAATACGTGGGAAGTATTCTTTCACCCCTATCCCCAGGGATAGGGGTGAATATATATATATATATATATATATATATATATATATATATATATATATATATATATATATATATATATATATATATATATATATATATATATATATATATATTCCTATGAGTCCAAGGGGAAAATGAAACATGAAAAGTTCCCGTGGACTCACAGGAATGTCTTGATCACCCGCAAAATTGTGATCCTTTCCAATATACATATATATATATATATATATATATATGTGTGTGTGTGTGTGTGTGTGTGTGTGTGTGCGTGAAAATCATATCCTGACTCAAGTAATATAACCATCCCCTTCCGTAGGTCTTAAGGTTTGTTTACAAATCATCTAAGGTGCAAAAGGATGACACTTTCAATCTTTGATGGCATCATATTCATACTCTCAGCAACTGAACATTCTATTCTTCAAACCAGAAATAAATGTCTAACCTTGGTTAAGACACTGGTCCAGTCATCATCTTCTGGGAGTTTCCACTCCTGCGTCAGCACTCACTCACACACACCCAAAGTCTCTCAACTCTCCAGCACCAGTAAATCCACGGGAAAAGTGTATTGCACCATAAAGTCCCCCTTACCACACTATCCTCCTCGTTTACCTCCCACTTTATATATATATATACATATATATATATATGTATATATATATATATATATATATATATATATATATATATATATATATATATATATATATATATATATATATATATATATATATATGCATATATATATATATATATATATATATATATATATATATATATATATATATATATATATATATATATATATATATATGTATATATATATATATATATATATATATATATATATATATATATATATATATATATATATATATATATATATATATATATATATATATATATATATATATATATATGCATATATATATATATATATATATATATATATATATATATATATATATATATATATATATATATATATATATATATATATATATATATATATATATATATATATATATATATATATATATATATATATATACATATATATATATATATATATATATATATATATATATATATATATATATATATATATATATATATATATATATATATATATATATATATATATATATATATATATATATATATATCCCTGGTGATAGGGGAGAAAGAATACTTCCTACGCATTCATCACGACTAAAGGGGACGGGAGCGGGGGCTAGAAACTCTCCCCTCCTTGTTTTTTAACTTTCTAAAAAAGGAAACAGAAGAAGAAGTCATGATGCTCCTCATGCTCATACTCCTCGAAGGCTCGGAATGGGGTGTCTAAATTTGTGTGAATGTAACCAAGATGAGAAGAAAGGAGACATAGTTAGTATGTTTGAGGAAAGGAGCCTGGATGTTTTGGCTCTGAGTGAAACGAAGTTCAAGGGTAAAGGTGAAGAGTGGTTTGGGAATGTCTTGGCAGTAAAGTCAGGGGTTAGTGAGAAGACAAGAGGAAAGGAAGGAGTAGCACTACTCCTGAAAGAGGAGTGTGGGAGTATGTGATAGAGTGTAAGAAAGTAAACTCTAGATTGATATGGGTAAAAATGAAA
>NC_092269.1:24823445-24835945 GCF_036320965.1 Panulirus ornatus
ACACATGAATTTTCATACTTCCCCAAAACCCCAAATTTACCCCTACCTACACAGCTTTCCCGGGGTTTTCCCCAGACCTTTACAAAGCCTTTATTCAATCCACTGGGCAGCACCCTTTATACCCCGGTATACCCATCGCTTTCCAAATTTACTCTTTTTTGCCCCCCCTTTCAACCCCCCCCGCTGTTCAGGGCCCGTTTACACAAAAACTTTTTTACTCCATTTTCCACCTTTAATTTGGTTTCCCCCTTCCCCCTTGTTTCCCCCCAACCCCCGACACATATATCCCCTTGGTCAAAATTTTTTATCATTCCCCTTTCCCTGTGCCCAAACCACTTTTAAAAAAAAACCCCCTTTGCTCTCTCAACCACCTTTTTTTTTCCCCACATTTTCTCTTTCCCTTAAATTACCTTTACTCGATCAAACCTCCTCACACCACCCCATTGTCCTTTAAACATCTCAATTTTCCCGCACATCCATCCTCCGCGCACAAAATCTATCCATAGCCCCCGCCCCGCAAACCCTTAAAAATTTTTTTGGAAACCCCTATTCCCTTTAACTTACCCATTTTTTCTTTCGGATAATGTTTTGACTTTCCCCCACATTCTTTAAGGCCCCCCGAATTTTCGCCCCCTACCCCACCCAAAGATCCCCTTCCGCTTCCATGGTTTTCCCTCGTGCCAGTTCCCCTCCCCGATTTCTAAACACTTCACTTCCTCCGGTTTTTTTCCCTTCAAAACTCACCTCCCCAAATTTACTTGAAACCCCCAAACCCACTGTACCTTTAAAAACCTTGCTTATTCAAAATTTACTTTAACTTTCTTCTTCCCACACTTTACCAAAAATCCGTCCAAACCCGATTCTGCAGTTTTTTCCCATGAATCAGCCACCAGCGCCCGTATCATCAGCGAACAACAAAATGGGCTCACTTCCCAAGCTCTCTCATCCCCAACAGACTTCTTTTTGGGCCCCCCTTTCCAAAAAAATCTTCATTTACCTCCCCAAAAAAACCCCCAAAAAAACAAAATTAAACAACATGGAGGGAAAACACACCCCCTGCCCCAAACCCACATTCACTGAAAAAACCAAAACATTTCCTCTCTTCCTACCCCGTTACATGCCTTACATCCCCGATTTAAAAAATTTTTTACTGCTTTTTAACAACTTTCCTCCCAAAACCAAATATTCTTAATACCTTCACAGAAATTCTATCAACTCTATCATATGCTTCTCCCGTTCCCTTAAAAGTAAAATCCAAAAACCTTTTGCTTTTTAAGTATTTCTCAAATCATTCTTCAAAACAAACACCTATCCACCCAATCCTTACCCTTCTGAAACCACACTGCTTTCCCCCCAAATTTATGCTCTTTTCCCTGGGCCCTTTACCCTCTCAAAACAATACCCTCCCTTTTAATTTACCCGGAAAAACCCCAACAAAATTTTAACCCCCTGTAAAATTTTGGCCCCTCTCTTATCCCCTTTCCTTTGTACCCAAAGGCCCCTATGGGACGCATTCCGCCAATCCCCGGCACCTCACCCTTTAGTCAAAATTTCATTAAATTAACCCCTTAAACCCAAACCCGTCAACAATACATCACCCCCTTTTTTAATAAATTCCCCTGCCCAAAAAACATCCAAACCCGCTGCCTTGGCCCCCTTTTATCTTCCGCAAAACTTTCAAAACCCTTTTCTCTGTTTTTCCCCAAATTATTTTCCTAACCCTCTACTTTGAAAAACCACCTCGACCAAAAAAACCCTAATTGCCACTCAAACATCAAACAAATTCAACAAACCCTTTAAAATCTCAAATCCATCTCCTTCTTTACTCACCACTACTTGTTATACCTCCCCATTTTCGGGCCCCCCCCTGAAGTTCCCTTTTCTCCCTTTTTCTTTCCCACTTTATTTAAAATCCTTCCAGAACATCTTTTTTTCTCCTAAAATTTAATGTTTTTCTCTCCCCCAATCTCAAATTTTCCCTTTTTTTTAAAAACTTGCCCTTTTTTGACCTCCCGTCTCTTTCTTTTTTTACATCTTTCCCCCTTTAATTGCTTTTTTTTTCCCCGCAAAAAAACGTCCCAAAAACCTCTTTTCTTCTCTTTCATAATACTCTTACTTCTTCATCCCACCACTCACTACCCTTTTAAAACCCAAATCCCCCTCCCTTTTCATGCCACAAGC
This sequence comes from Panulirus ornatus, assembly GCF_036320965.1. Taxonomy (NCBI): domain Eukaryota; kingdom Metazoa; phylum Arthropoda; class Malacostraca; order Decapoda; family Palinuridae; genus Panulirus; species Panulirus ornatus. Next base: position 24,825,627 of record NC_092269.1, read on the forward strand.
CAAACTTTTGCCAATCCATCACTGATTCCCTAAAAAACATCCCATTTCCCCCCCCATCCCCCTTCTTCTTTTTTCCACCTTTTTTTCCCTTTGTACTCCCGTCTCTTTCCCGGTACTTCCTTAAACAAGGGTTTCCCTTAAAAAATCACTTACTCTCAACCCCCCTTTTTCACCCCCCCATTCACTTTTTCTTTTCTGAAAACCCCCCACAACTTCAACCCCCTTTGCCTCCCCAAAAATTTAAAGATCAGACATCCCCGTTGCACCCCTCAGCACAAATTTAAAATCCAAAAGTTTTCTCTTTGCACCGGCCCCGTAAAATTTAAAAACGTAATTCCAAAAAACGCTCTTGGCCCATCCATTCAAAAATCATTAATTCCTTTTTCAAAGGGATTCCCAATCATCAGTCCTTTTTTGGCCAAAAAAATTTTCAAGCTTTCACCCTTTCCATTTTTCAACACTGAACCCCCCCATTTTTTACCAAATTTTTCCCCAACTGACAATTTTTTTTACCTTTGCATTTTAAATCCCCAAAATTTTTAACCCCGGGCTCCCTGCATCAAAACCCCTAACAACCATTTTAGCTGCTCCCAAAACACTTGCCCCTCTTTATCCCTTTTTCCCCATGCCCGGGGGATTTGCACCAAAAAATCCCCCCACCTCTCCCATCAACTTCTAGTAACTTCCCTTTCCACACCTACACTCTTACTATTTCCAAAAAGCACTAATAAACCCCCAAATTTTCCCTTCTCTAATCCATAAATATAATAATAAAAATAATAAAACAATAATAATAATGATAAACAATAATGAAATAAAAATAATAATAATTTAATAAAAATAATAATAAAAATAAAAAAAATAAAAAAATGATAATAATAAAAAAAAATAATAAAATAACAATTATAATAATAAAAATAAAATAATAATAATAATAATAATAATAAAAATAATAATAATAAGTTTAAAAAGTAAAAATAATAAAAAATAATAATAATAATAATAATATAATAATAATTAAGAGTTGATAAGTGCTCTGGGGAAAGGGTATTGAAAATAGGGTGTGGGAGGCAAGTTGTTAGAACAGTGAAAAGTTTTTATCGGGGATGAAGGATGTTACGAGTAGGACGAGATGAAGTGATTGGTTTGCATGAATGTAGGTTTGCGGCAGGGGTGTGTGGCTCCATGGTTGTTTTAATTTTTTTATATAGAGTTGTTAGGGGGGGAATGAAAGTTTTGGGAAAGGGCAAAATGAAGTCGTTGTGGATGAAGACTTGGGAAAATAAATCGTTTTTATTCGCTGATGATACAGCGCGGGGGCGATTCATGTAAGAAACTCAGAAGCTTGACGAGTTTGGGAAAATGTGGAAAAGAAAAAGCAAGAGTAAATTTGGAAAAAGGCAAGGTTTTTTAGGTACGGGAGGGTTGAGGGGCAACAATTGGGAGTAAATTTTAAAAAGGAGAAAAACTGGAGGAAGTAAAGTGTTTTAGGGTATCTGGGAGTGGATCGGCGCGGATGGGAAACCCTGGAACGGAAGTGAATCATAGGGGGGGGGGGGGGCGAAAATCCGGGGGGCCTTAAGAATGGTGGATCGAAAAATTATCTCGGGAAAGCAAAAAAGGTTTTTGAAGGAATAGTGGTTTGAAAATTTGTTGGTTTGCGAGGCGTGGGCTATGGATAGAGTTGCGCCAGGAGGTGGATTTTTGCGGAAAGAATGTTTGAGGATAATGTGTGGTCGGGGGGTTTGATCGAGTAAGTAATGTAAGGTTAAAGAGAGATGGTGGAAAAAAAAAGAACTTGGTTGGAAGCAGAAGGGGGGTTTTTTGGTAATGGTTTTTGGGATAGGAAAAGAATAGTGAGGGAAAATTGCCAAAAGGGGTATATGTTCGGGGGGGAAGGGGGAAAGAGGGGAAGTGGGAACAAATTGGAGGGGGAAAAATGGGGGTGAAAAGTTTTTAGTGACGGGGCCTGAACATGGAGGGTAAAGGCGGGGGGAGGAATAGATGAATTGGATCGATGTGGTATACCGGGGGGGACGTGCTGTCAGTGGGTTGAAAACAGGGGGTGTGAAATCGGGGGGAAACCATGGAAAATTTTGGGCCTGGGTATGGAGAGGGAGCGTGGTTTCAGGGATTTTTACATGCAGCAGAGACTGAGTGTGAACGAAAAGGGGGCCTTTTTTTTTTTCCTAGGGTAAAATCCACACATGAGGGGGGAGGGGGATGGTATTCCTTTTGTGGCGAGGTGGCGATGGGAAATAAAGGTAGAAGTGAAAAGTTTTCATGGGGATATAGTATTTTCTTTGGGGGTTATTATATGGTAAATTGAGATGTTAAATATGAATTTGCGTGTTGGACTTTTTAGGTATAAATAGTATGGGGGTGGGGTTGGGGCCCTTTTTTTCGTCGGGTTTTCCCTTTCGCTACCCCCGCAAACGCGGAAAAAGCGACAAAGCAAAATAAAAAGTTAAAAAAAATAAATAATAATAATGTAAAAAATGATAATAAGATAATGAGATAATAACAATAGTACCTTTAAAATGATAATAATAAAAGATAATAAAAAAAATAATAATAATAAAATAAAATGATAATAAAAAAAATAAAAATAATAATAATGATAAGGATAGTAATGTAACAATGATAATATAATAAGATAATAAAATAATAAAAAAAAATAATAATAAAAAAATAAAATAATTAACTAATAATAATAATAAAAAAAATGTAACAAAAATAACAATGATTATGATAAAAAATATAATGAAAAAAAGATAGTAATAATGATAAAAAAAAATAAAAAAAATAAGGTGCAAAGGGGAAAAAAAGGGAAATGAGATTTTGGGGGTGAGAGAGTACTTTAAAATTTTGGGGAGAATAAAAGATTTCGGGAAGGGAGGTAAATAAAGTGCGTAAGAAAAGGGAGCAAATGTGAATTTTCAGTGAAGGGCGCAAATGGGGAGGTGATAACAAGTAGGGTGATGTGAGAAGGAGAGGGGAGTGAGTATTTTGAAGGTTTGCTGAATGTTTTTGATGATAGAGTGGCAGATATAGGGTTTTTTGGTCGAGTGTGGTGGGCAAAGTGAGAGGGTTGGGGAAAATGATTTGGTAAACAGAGAAGAGGTAGTGAAAGTTTTGCGAAGATGAAAGCCGGCAAGGCAGCAGGTTTGGATGGTATTTGCAGGGGAAATTTTATTTAAAAAAGGGGGTGATTTGGTATTGTTGACTGGTTGGTAAGGTTATTTAATGAATGTATGACTCATGGTGAGGTGCCTGAGGATTGGCGGAATGCGTGCATAGTTGCCTTGTACAAAGGCAAAGGGGATAAGAGTGAGTGCTCAAATTACAGAGGTATAAGTTTGTTGAGTATTCCTGGTAAATTATATGGGAGGGTATTGATTGAGAGGGTGAAGGCATGTACAGAGCATCAGATTGGGGAAGAGCAGTGTGGTTTCAGAAGTGGTAGAGGATGTGTGGATCAGGTGTTTGCTTTGAAGAATGTATGTGAGAAATACTTAGAAAAGCAAATGGATTTGTATGTAGCATTTATGGATCTGGAGAAGGCATATGATAGAGTTGATAGAGATGCTCTGTGGAAGGTATTAAGAATATATGGTGTGGGAGGAAAGTTGTTAGAAGCAGTGAAAAGTTTTTATCGAGGATGTAAGGCATGTGTACGTGTAGGAAGAGAGGAAAGTGATTGGTTCTCAGTGAATGTAGGTTTGCGGCAGGGGTGTGTGATGTCTCCATGGTTGTTTAATTTGTTTATGGATGGGGTTGTTAGGGAGGTAAATGCAAGAGTTTGGAAAGAGGGGCAAGTATGAAGTCTGTTGGGGATGAGAGAGCTTGGGAAGTGAGTCAGTTGTTGTTCGCTGATGATACAGCGCTGGTGGCTGATTCATGTGAGAAACTGCAGAAGCTGGTGACTGAGTTTGGTAAAGTGTGTGGAAGAAGAAAGTTAAGAGTAAATGTGAATAAGAGCAAGGTTATTAGGTACAGTAGGGTTGAGGGTCAAGTCAATTGGGAGGTGAGTTTGAATGGAGAAAAACTGGAGGAAGTGAAGTGTTTTAGATATCTGGGAGTGGATCTGGCAGCGGATGGAACCATGGAAGCGGAAGTGGATCATAGGGTGGGGGAGGGGGCGAAAATTCTGGGGGCCTTGAAGAATGTGTGGAAGTCGAGAACATTATCTCGGAAAGCAAAAATGGGTATGTTTGAAGGAATAGTGGTTCCAACAATGTTGTATGGTTGCGAGGCGTGGGCTATGGATAGAGTTGTGCGCAGGAGGATGGATGTGCTGGAAATGAGATGTTTGAGGACAATGTGTGGTGTGAGGTGGTTTGATCGAGTTGAGTAACGTAAAGGGGAAGAGAGATGTGTGGGAAAAAAATAAGCGTGGTTGAGAGAGCAGAAGAGGGAGTTTTTTGAAGTTTTGAAAGTGGTTTGGGCGCCATGGAGAGAATGAGTGAGGAAAGATTGACCAAGAGGATATATGTGTCGGAGGTGGAGGGAACGAAGAAGAGGGAGACCAAATTGGAGGTGGAAAGATGGAGTGAAAAAGAATTTTGTGTTGATCGGGCCTGAACATGCAGGAGGGTGAAAGGAGGGCAAGGGAAAAAGAGTGAATTGGAGCGATGTGGTATACCCGGGTTGACGTGCGTCAGTGGATTGAATCAAGGCATGTGAGCGTCCTGGGTTAAACCATGGAAAGCTGTGTAGGGATGTATATTTGCGTGTGTGGACGTAAAGTTTTTAAAAACATGTGTAAAGGGGGGGGGGTTTTGGGGGGCTGTTTCCTTGCGCTACCTCGCAAACGCCGGGAGACAGCGACCAAAGTATAATAAAAAAATATAAAATAATTAATAATAATAATGAAACCCATACGATAATGATAATGATAATAATGATAATAGTAATATTATGATAATGATAATAACAATAATAATGATAATAGCAAATTTGCAATGATGGTAATAATAATAATAATAATAATAATAATAATAATAATTATAATAATGATAATAATAAAAATTAATAATAATAATAAAAATAATAGTAATAATAATGATAATAATAATGATAATAACAATAATGATAATAATAATCAATAATGATAATAGTAATAGTAATAATAATACTACTAATAATAATTAAAATTATAGTAATAACAATGATAACTAAATGATAATAATAATAATAATAATAATAATAATAATAATAATAATAATAATATAATAAAAATAAAATAATAAATAATAATAATAATAATAATAATAATAATAATAATAATAACAATAAGATAATGATAATAAATGTCAATAATAAAAAATATTAATAATAATAATAATAATAATAAAAATATAATAATAATAATAATAATAATAATAATAATAATGATAATAAATAAAAAATAATAAAAATAATGATAATAATCATAATAATAAAAATAATAATAATAATAATAATAATAATAATAATAATAATAATAATAATAATAATAATAATAATAACAATAATAATAATAATAATAATGATAATAATAATAATGATAATGATAATGATAGTGATAATAATAATAATAGAAATAATTATGATAACGATGATAACAATAATAATGATAATAGCAGTAACAATGATGGTAACAATAATGATAATGATAATGATAATAATGATAAAAAAAATAAAAATGATAAAAAATAATATTAGTAATAATAATAATGTAATAAAAATAATATAATAATAATAATAATAATAATAAATAATAATATAATAATAATAATGATAATGATATTAATGATATTAATAATAATAATAATAATAATAATAATAATGATTAAAAATATAATAATAATAATGATAAAAAATAATAATAATAATAATAATAATAATAATAATAATAATAATAATAAAAATAATAATAATATTAATAATAATAAATAAAGAATAATGAAAATAATAATGATGAAATATAGCAAAAATTTATAATAATAATAATAATAATAGTAATAATAATAAAAATTAATAATAATAATAATAAAAAATAATAATAATAATAATAATAATAATTAATAATGATAACAATAGTAATAATGTAATAATGATAATAATAATAATAACAATAATATGAATAATAATAAAAATAAAAATAAAATAATAATAATAATAATAATAATAATAATAATAATAAATAATGATAATAATAACAATAATGATAATAATAATAATAATAATAATAATAATGATAATAATAATAATAATAATAATAATAATAATAATAATAAAATAATAATAATAATAATAATATAATAATGTTTAATAATAATGATAATAATAATAACAATAATAAAAAAATAATAATAATAATAATAATAATAAATAATAATAATGATAATAAAAATAACAATAATAATAATGATAATGATAAAAATAATGATAATAATAATGAATACAATATTGATAATAAGAATGATAGTAATAATGACAATATGATAATAATGTGATATTGATAATGTGGTAATAATAATAGTAATAATAATGATAAACACTATCCATCAGAATCGCTGTGATAGCCGGCGCGCAGAAGCGAGCTTTTCCCGCTCACTGTGTAATTTCTTATCAAAGAATCTCGTTTTATCCTGCCACTGACACTAGACTTTTCGTGCTCAAATATCAGTGGTAATTTGAAAGTAATTTCGAACCATTTTGCTCAACAAAAAGAATGTCACGTCATTCACCAGCAAGAGGTAAGAGTATACTCTGGGCGATAATCTGCAGTTGTCAGTTACCTTAAATGCCACATTAATGCTCCGTTCTCCGCTGGACTGAAGCATCATCTATTATTCTCTGACTTTCTCGAGGATGGGCATAGATACAGGCTAACTTAAGTGAATCTCTGGAAGTATGAACTCGGGGTTGAGAATGTTAACATTTTCACCCTTACCGGCTATTTATTATCCCTGTTCTTCACTTCCGGCCAAGGCTTTGGGAAATTGTCCTCTGTATATCGATCGAAAAATATCTAGGGGCGGATTCTAGTTCAGATACATACTTGAACCACGCGTGTTCAGATGTATGATATGACTAAATTTTTAGGTGAATATATCTGCACAAGAAAGATCATATTTTTTCATGTTTTCGACCTTCTTCCAGAGCCCCCGCAGCTCGGAGGCTCTGCCGTACTATCAAAAGCAGGAAAGGTGATCTCCTCTGGAGTGAGAAGTTTTTCAACGAGATGAACTTCGATGATATAAGGTCGCCCAAGGTACTTTTCACTCTCGGCGAAACTACAATGCCAGCGGAGCCCGCGACTCCAGTGTGGGGTTTTTGGACATTCATCAACAAAGGAAAAGGGATTGTAACCTATATAATGTTCAGGTATATATGCTGCTCATGTAATGTTTGGATGTTTTCAAAACGAGCTTATGTTTAGCTGTTCATCAGTGTTCATATGTAAATTTTAGGCGATAATGTCAATATAAAGTATCACTGTCTCACAATGTTCATCACCATAGGGTTTAAGTTCACAGCAAAAAATTGCAATAAGCGGTATTACTTTGATTGTTTCGGCTAATGGAGATTTTAAATAAAAAGTTAATTGCCATTGTCAACATCGTGACATGAATCCCGTTTTTTTCTTCTCCCGTTTTTTCTTGACTATTGTTCAATTTTTTTTTTATGGTCTTTGGAGATGCTACAAATTTTTTACTTAGAGATCCAAATGATGCACGGGTCTAGCGTCATCAGGTTCCCCGCTGAGGGCGTTCGAATAATCCAGCTGCTTTTTTATGGTTCTTCGTAACTGGTTACCCCCTCTCGCTCTTGCCGGGTATTGATCCTAGAACAATGTACCTCCCTTTGTTCAGACGGCTTGGGCTCCCCGGGTGCCGTATCTGTTTCTGAGATACTGGCTGGAAAAAATCCGCCGACACGATCATTGGTTTGGTAATGTTATTGGTACTTTCCCTTATTGATTATGCTTTAAAATCCAGAAAAAAATTATTATCTATTTCTGTTTTCAATCAGTTTATGTGCTTTTCGATTTTATCACTCCCGGTAGTTCATGATAGTCAAAACTACAACTGACCAAACCAAGGGGCACCGTGTGTGTTTATAAAAATATACATAAGGTCAGGAGATAAAGTAAAGGGATGTTGGTTTTACAAGATAAAACCACTTGCGTGCTTCCACTCAGGACAAAACGTTCATGGCATGCTGAGGATCATGACGCCATTGTGTTCCTTCTAAAGCACTTGTAATTCTGAGAATTCCTTATCTTGTAATCACTTCTAATCTAAATGATTCTTTGGAAAGAGATTCTTGACGATAAATACTCCTATTACTAACCACATGCTATAACTGCGACAATAGAATGAGTATTACTGAAAAAACAATGAATAGGAACACATATTAATGAAAGATTCGAGTCGTTTGATTTTATGTATAGTCCAGTGGGTCATACAGTCACATTTCAATGAAATTTTTCCACAGTTTATAAAAAACAACAAGAGAGGGGAACACATCATTACCGTTGACGAAAATGTAGTGGGACCCTCTCAGCCAGGTGGCTAATGGAACACATGTAGAATCCTTAAACGTGGAAACGAGGGAAACCCCGATGCAGCAAAGGTCATCCAATGGAAGCTGTGGAAAGTAAGAATAATAACATTGCAGATATGATTATCCTTAGCCTTCGAGTAAAAGTATGGTCACCTGAGAGAATGATATATTATGTGATAATTCCTTTTTTTTATGTCAGAGGTCGGGGATACCTCCAAGAAGACGAAGAAAAGGTGTGGGAAGAAATCTAATTTCAACTGTTTTGACTGTAGCTATTTGAATAGAAAAGCAAGATGCTTATATATAGTTAGGCAGGAGGGAAAGATGGATAAACATAAAGAGAATGCACAAACTGAAATTGGACAAAAATAAAGCATAATGGAGCCATTCCATTGCTGTGGTCGCTGATAGAGCAACTTCCCGCTCCTATCCTATCATAGACCTTCTTGGGGAGACGGTTAGCGTTTCTAACTGTGCCGCATTGACGGGCCGCCAAGGGTCGAGCGCATAGGTTCGAAACCTCGTTGTTGCAATCGACCCTTTCACAACACAGCTGTTCCTCCCTAAAGATTCTTTGATAAAATGGGTACATTCCTTGATATATATCCCTGGGGATACGGGAAAAAGAATTTTTCCTACGCACTCCTCACGTGTCGTTGAGGGCGACTAAAGGGGACGGGAGCGGGGGGGCTAGAAACCTTGTATTTTAACTTTCTAAAAGGGGAAACAGAAGGAGTCACGGCCCCGGGATTTTCTCATTCCTCCTCGAAGGCACATATTGGGGTCTCTAAATCTGTATGGATGTAACCAAGATGAGAAGAAAGGAGAGATAGGTAGTATATTTGAGTAAAGGAACCTGCATCTTTTGGCTCTGAGTGAAACAAAGCTCAAGGGTAAAGGGGAAGAGAAGTTCTGGAATGTTTTGGAACGCTAACCGTCTCCCCAAGAAGGTCTATGATAGGATAGGAGCGGGAAGTTGCTCTATCAGCGACCACAGCAATGGAATGGCTCCATTATGCTTTATTTTTGTCCAATTTCAGTTTGTGCATTCTCTTTATGTTTATCCATCTTTCCTTCCTGCCATATACTATATAAGCATCTTGCTTTTCTATTCAAATAGCTACAGTCAAGCAGTTGAAATTAGATTTCTTCCCACACCTTTTCTTCGTCTTCTTGGAGGTATCCCCCGACCTCTGACATAAACAAAGGAATTATCACATAATATATCATTCTCTCAGGTGACCATACTTTTACTCGAAGGCTAAGGATAATCATATCTGCAATGTTATTATTCTTTACTTTCACAGCTCTCCATTGGATGACCTTTGCTGCATCGGTGTTTCCCCTCGTTTCCCACGTTTAAGAGATTCTACATGTGTTCCATTAGCCACCTGGCTGAGAGGGTCCCACTACATCTCTCGTCAACGGTAATGATGTGTTCCCCTCTCTTGTTGTTATCTATAAACTGTGGAAAAATCTTCATTGAAATGTGACTGTATGACCCACTGGACTATACATACATCAAACGACTCGAATCTTTCATTAATAATGTGTTCCTATTCATTGTTTCTACAGTAATACTCATTCTATTGTCGCAGTTATAGCATGTGGTTAGTAATAGGAGTATTTATCGTCAAGAATCTCTTTCCAAAGAATCATTTAGATTAGAAGTGATTACAAGATAAGGAATTCCTCAGAATTACAACGTGCATCAGAAGAACACAATGGCGTCATGATCCTCAGCATGCCATGAACGTTTTGTC
>NC_092269.1:24843445-24849911 GCF_036320965.1 Panulirus ornatus
TATGCTAGGGTTGATATAGATGCTTTGTGGAAGGTAGTAAGAGTGTATGGTGTGGAAGGTAAGTTACTAGAAGCAGTGAAAAGTTTTTACCATTGATGTAAGGCATGTGCACTAGTAGGAATTGAGGAAAGTGACTAGTTCCCAGTAAATGGTGGCTTGCGGCAGGGGTGCGTGATATCTCCATGGTTGTTTGATTTGTTTATGGATGGGGTAGTTAGGGAGGTAAATGCAAGAGTTTTGTAGAGAAGGGTAAGTATGCAATCTGTTGTGTATGAGAGGGATTGGGAAGTGAGTCAGTTGTTGTTCGCTGATGATACAGCGCTGGTGGCTCATTCAAGTGAGAAAAGGTAGAGTTTGGTAAATGAGTTTGGTAAAGTGTGTGAAAGAAGAAAGATGAGAGTAAATGTGAATAAGAGTAATGTTATTAGGTTCAGTAGGGTTGAGGGACAAGTTAATTGGGAGGTAAGTTTGAATGGAGGAAAACTGGAGGAAGTGAAATGTTTTAGATATCTTTGAGTGAATTTTGCGGCAGATGGAACCACTGAAGTGGAAGTGAATCACAGGGTTGTGGAGGGGGCGAAGGTTCTGAGAGAGTTGAAGAATGTGTCGAAGGCGAGAACGTTATCTCGGAGAGCAAAAATTGGTACATTTGAAAGTATAGCGATTCCAACAATGTTATATGGTTGCGAGGCATGGGCTATGGATAGGGTTGTGCGGAGGAGGGTGGATGTGTTGGAAATGAAACGCTTGAGGTGGTTTGATCGAGTAAGTGATGAAAGGGTAAGAGAGATGTGTGGTTGAGAGAGCGAAAGAGGGTGTGTTGAAATTGTTTGGTCACATGGAGAGAATGAGTGAGGAAAGAACGACAAAGAGGATATATGTGTCAGACGTAGAGGGAACGAGAAGTGGGAGACCAAACTGAAGATGGAAGGATAGAGTGCAAAAAATTTTGAGCGGTCGGTGGTCTGAACATACAGGAGGGTGAAATTCGTGCAAGGAATATAGTGAATTAGAACGTTGTGGTATACCGGGGTCGACGTGCTGTCAGTGGATTAAACCAGGGCATGTGAAGCGTCTGCGGTAAACCATGGAAAGTGTGTGGTTCCTGGATGTGGAAAGGAAGCTGTGGTTTCGGTGCATTATTACATGACAGCTAGAGACTGAGTGTGAGCGAATGTGTCCTTTCTTGTCTTTTCCTAGCGCTACCTCGCGGTTGGGGGAGAGGGGTGTGCTATTTCATATGTAGCGGGTGGCGACGAGAATGGACGAAGGCGGCAAGTATGAACATGTAAGTATGTATATTTTTATATGTCTGTGTATTTATATATATATATATATATATATATATATATATATATATATATATATATATATATATATATATATAAAGTTGATGGAGAGAGGTGGGTGATTATTGGTGCATATGCACCCGGGCATGAGAAGAAAGATCATGAGAGGCAAGTGTTTTGGGAGCAGCTGAATGAGTGTGTTAGTGGTTTTGATGCACGAGACCGGGTTATAGTGATGGGTGATTTGAATGCAAAGGTGAGTAATGTGGCAGTTGAGGGAATAATTGGTATACATGGGGTGGTCAGTGTTGTAAATGGAAATGGTGAAGAGCTTGTAGATTTATGTGCTGAAAAAGGACTGATGATTGGGAATACCTGGTTTAAAAAGCGAGATATACATAAGTATACTTATGTAAGTAGGAGAGATGGCCAGAGAGCGTTATTGGATTACGTGTTAATTGACAGGCGTGCGAAAGAGAGACATTTGGATGTTAATGTGCTGAGAGGTGCAACTGGAGGGATGTCTGATCATTATCTTGTGGAGGCTAAGGTGAAGATTAGTATGGGTTTTCAGAAAAGAAGAGTGAATGTTGGGGTGAAGAGGGTGGTGAGAGTAAGTGAGCTTGGGAAGGAGACCTGTGTGAGGAAGTACCAGGAGAGACTGAGTACAGAATGGAAAAAGGTGAGAACAATGGAAGTAAGGGGAGTGGGGGAGGAATGGGATGTATTTAGGGAATCAGTGATGGATTGTGCAAAAGATGCTTGTGGCATGAGAAGAGTGGGAGGTGGGTTGATTAGAAAGGGTAGTGAGTGGTGGGATGAAGAAGTAAGAGTATTAGTGAAAGAGAAGAGAGAGGCATTTGGACGATTTTTGCAGTGAAAAAATGCAATTGAGTGGGAGATGTATAAAAGAAAGAGACAGGAGGTCAAGAGAAAGGTGCAAGATGTGAAAAAAAGGGCAAATGAGAGTTGGGGTGAGAGAATATCATTAAATTTTAGAGAGAATAAAAAGATGTTCTGGAAGGAGGTAAATAAAGTGCGTAAGACAAGGGAGCAAATGGGAACTTCAGTGAAGGGCGCAAATGGGGAGGTGATAACAAGTAGTGGTGATGTGAGAAGGAGATGGAGTGAGTATTTTGAAGGTTTGTTGAATGTGTTTGATGATAGAGTGGCAGATATAGGGTGTTTTGGTCGAGGTGGTGTGCAAAGTGAGAGGGTTAGGGAAAATGATTTGGTAAACAGAGAAGAGGTAGTGAAAGCTTTGCGGAAGATGAAAGCCGGCAAGGCAGCAGGTTTGGATGGTATTGCAATGGAATTTATTAAAAAAGGGGGTGAGTGTATTGTTGACTGGTTGGTAAGGTTATTTAATGTATGTATGACTCATGGTGAGGTGCCTGAGGATTGGCGGAATGCGTGCATAGTGCCATTGTACAAAGGCAAAGGGGATAAGAGTGAGTGCTCAAATTACAGAGGTATAAGTTTGTTGAGTATTCCTGGTAAATTATATGGGAGGGTATTGATTGAGAGGGTGAAGGCATGTACAGAGCATCAGATTGGGGAAGAGCAGTGTGGCTTCAGAAGTGGTAGAGGATGTGTGGATCAGGTGTTTGCTTTGAAGAATGTATGTGAGAAATACTTAGAAAAGCAAATGGATTTGTATGTAGCATTTATGGATCTGGAGAAGGCATATGATAGAGTTGATAGAGATGCTCTGTGGAAGGTATTAAGAATATATGGTGTGGGAGGAAAGTTGTTAGAAGCAGTGAAAAGTTTTTATCGAGGATGTAAGGCATGTGTACGTGTAGGAAGAGAGGAAAGTGATTGGTTCTCAGTGAATGTAGGTTTGCGGCAGGGGTGTGTGATGTCTCCATGGTTGTTTAATTTGTTTATGGAGGGGTTTGTTAGGGAGGTAAATGCAAGAGTTTTGGAAAGAGGGGCAAGTATGAAGTCTGTTGGGGATGAGAGAGCTTGGGAAGTGAGTCAGTTGTTGTTCGCTGATGATACAGCGCTGGTGGCTGATTCATGGGAGAAACTGCAGAAGCTGGTGACTGAGTTTGGTAAAGTGTGTGGAAGAAGAAAGTTAAGAGTAAATGTGAATAAGAGCAAGGTTATTAGGTACAGTAGGGTTGAGGGTCAAGTCAATTGGGAGGTGAGTTTGAATGGAGAAAAACTGGAGGAAGTGAAGTGTTTTAGATATCTGGGAGTGGATCTGGCAGCGGATGGAACCATGGAAGCGGAAGTGGATCATTGGGTGGGGGAGGGGGCGAAAATTCTGGGGGCCTTGAAGAATGTGTGAAAGTCGAGAACATTATCTCGGAAAGCAAAAATGGGTATGTTTGAAGGAATAGTGGTTCCAACAATGTTGTATGGTTGCGAGGCGTGGGCTATGGATAGAGTTGTGCGCAGGAGGATGGATGTGCTGGAAATGAGATGTTTGAGGACAATGTGTGGTGTGAGGAGGTTTGATCGAGTGAGTAACGTAAGGGTAAGAGAGATGTGTGGAAATAAAAAGAGCGTGGTTGAGAGAGCAGAAGAGGGTGTTTTGAAGTGGTTTGGGCACATGGAGAGAATGAGTGAGGAAAGATTGACCAAGAGGATATATGTGTCGGAGGTGGAGGGAACGAGGAGAAGAGGGAGACCAAATTGGAGGTGGAAAGATGGAGTGAAAAAGATTTTGTGTGATCGGGGCCTGAACATGCAGGAGGGTGAAAGGAGGGCAAGGAAAAGAGTGAATTGGAGCGATGCGGTATACCGGGGTTGACGTGCTGTCAGTGGATTGAATCAAGGCATGTGAAGCGTCTGGGGTAAACCATGGAAAGCTGTGTAGGTATGTATATTTGCGTGTGTGGACGTATGTATATTCATGTGTTTGGGGGGGGGGGGCCATTTCTTTCGTCTGTTTCCTTGCGCTACCTCGCAAACGCGGGAGACAGCGACAAAGTATAATAAAAAAAAATAATGAATATATATATATATATATATATATATATATATATATAAACAATGAATTGCATAGGTATGTATATGTGCGTGTGTGCGCGTTTATCTATATACACGTGTATGTGGGTGGGTTGGGCCATTCTTTCGTCTGTTTCCTTGCGCTACCTCGCTAACGCGGGAGACGGCGAGTAAGTATTATACATATATAATTGTCATCATTACTAGTATTATCATCATTATCAAAAAAAATTATTGCCTCAGATTTTAGACATGATTCTAGGCATACTCACGCCACTGAATAAGAATATGCCTTTCGTTTCCTTCTAGCAGCTATAGTTTTTGAGATTATGCACTTATCAATAAATGTACCTCTAATGAGCATAGATAGTTCTAAATGGAGCTTAAAATGTGTGCTTCTAAACATTGACAACAAATATGGATCAACTCCAACTGGTCACTCAACTAAGATGACTGAACAGCAGGACACAATCGCCCTGGTCTTACAGAAGATATCACAACACGATCACCAGTGGTTAGTCTGTATGGATCTTAAGATGATGACTTTTCTCCTGTGTCAGCAGAGTGGATACACCAAGTATTCCTGCTTTATCTGTCTCTGAGACTGTAGAGATAAGGATGAGCACTGGCTGAGAAAACAATGGTCTCTAAGAGAAAACATGTTGGTTGGAGAAAAGAAGGTAATCGCATATTCCTTGTTTGGCAGAGATAAGATCATCTTATCACTACTGCACATTAAACTAGGTTTAATGAAACAGTTTGTGAAAGCTTTGAACAAAGAAGGGGACTGCTTTGACTACATATGCAGAACAACCTTGTTGACCTACGTAAGTGAGGAACAGGGTGAACGACTCGCCAAGATTTGAGAACCATGGAAGAAAGATACCGGGGACACTGGGATACCCATACCGGGAACACTGAGATACCCATACCGGAGACACTGTTATACCCACACCGGGGAAACTAGGATACTCATACCGGGGACACTGGGATACCCATACCGGGGACACTGGGATATCCATGTCGGGAACACTGGGATACCCATACCGGAGACACTGTTATACCCATACTGGGGACACTGGGATATCCATACCGGGGACACTGGGATACTCATACCGAAGACACTGTTATACCCATACCGGGGACACTGGGATACCCATACCGGAGACACTGTTATACCTATACCGGGGACACTGGGATACCCATACCGAGGACACTATTATACTCATACTAGGGACACTGTGATACCCATACTAGGGACACTGGGATACCCATACCTGGGGACACTGGGATACCCATACTGGGGACACTTGGACACCCATACAGGGGACACTAGGCTACCCATACTGGGGACACTGGGATACCCATAGGGGGACACTGGGATACCCATATGATTACTGCAGGACCATTCAACGTGATTGTCCTTTGACAGCTCACCGCAAGAAGTCTTTGAAATGCCGCTTTCGTGAGATACCTGAGTAAATAAACATTGTATCCGGGATATATAACTTTCAACGCTTGTATCACCATCATCTGATTCTATGGATGTAATTTAATCATAAGTAAACAAGTTCTACTTCTATGAAGCCATTTTTTTTTTATCAAAAAGGCAACAATTCATGAATTGTAGTCATCACTCCTTGTGATCGATCGGATGCATGCATAGCAATCAGGGATATATCATATCTCGATAACCAGAGATGATAGAGATAACTGATGACATATTCAGAATAAGCGACCAAAGTCTACCTTACAAAAAGGCCTAATATCTCAGACACAAAATTCTGTGTAACCCTATGAAATATCATTATTACTAATATCATTGTTATTGTTATAATTATCATTATCATCATTATTATTATTATCATTATCATTATAATTACTATTATTATCATTATTGTTGTTATCATCATCATTATCATTATTACCATTATGATTACTATTATCATTATTTTCATTATTATTATTGATATTATTATCATTATCATTATCATTATTACTATTATTATTATTATCATTATTATCAATATTGTCATTATTATTATCATTACTATTATTATTATTATTATTATTATTATTATTATTATTATTATTATTATTATTATTATTATTATTATTATTATTATCATTATAATTATTATTATTATCATTATTATTATCATCATTATTGTTATAATTATCATCATCATTATTATTATTATTATTATTATTATTATTAT
>NC_092269.1:24850011-24857511 GCF_036320965.1 Panulirus ornatus
ATATATATATATATATATATATATATATATATATATATATATATATATATATATATATATATATATATATATATATATATGTATATATATAGATTTTATTTTATTTTGCTTTGTCGCTTTCTCCCGCGTTTGCGAGGTAGCACAAGGAAACAGACGAAAGAAATTGCCCAACCCACCCCCATACACATGTATATACACACCCGTCCACACACGCAATATACATACCTATATATCTCAATGCACACATATATATATACACACACGGACAAATACATATATACCCATGCACACAATTCACACTGTCTGTCTTTGTTCATTCCTATCGCCAACTCGCCAGACATGGAATACCTTCCCCCTCCCGCGTCATGTGTGCGTGGTAGCGCTAGGAAAAGACAACAAAGGCCTCATTCGTTCAACTTAGTCTCTAGCTGTCATGCAATAATGCCCGAAACCACAGCTCCCTTTCCACATCCAGGCTCCACAGAGCTTTCCATGGTTTACCCCAGACGCTTCACATGCCCTGATTCAATCCACTGACAGCACGTCATCCCCGGTATACCACATCGATCCAATTCGCTTTATTCCTTGCCTGCCTTTCACACTCCTGTATGTTCAGGCCCCGATCACTCAAAATCTTTTTTACTCCATCTTTCAACCTCAATTTTGGTCTCCCACTTCTCCTCGTTCCCTCCACCTCCGACACATATATCCTCTTGGTCAATCTTTCCTCACTCATTCTCTCCATGTGCCCAAATCATTTCAAAACACCCTCTTCTGCTCTCTCAACCATGCTCTTTTTATTTCCACACATCTCTTTTACCCTTACGTTACTTACTCGATCAAAACACCTCACACCACACATTGTCCTCAAACGTCTCATTTCCAGCACATCCATCCTCCTGCGCACAACTCTATCCATAGAGCACGCCTCGCAACCATACAACATTGTTGGAACCACTATTCCTGCAAACATACCCATTCTTGCTTTCCGAGATAATGTTCTCGACTTCCACACATTCTTCAAGGCTCCCAGTATTTTCGCCCCCTCCCCCACGCTATGATTCACTTCCGCTTCCATGGTTTCATCCGCTTCCAGATCCACTCCCAGATATCTAAAACACTTTACTTCCTCCAGTTTTTCTCCATTCCAACTTACCTCCCAATTGACTTGACCATCAACCCTACTGGACCTAATAACCTTGCTGTTATTCACATTTACTCTTAACTTTTTCTTTCACACACTTTACCAAAATCAGTCACCAGCTTCTGCAGTTTCTCACATGAATCAGCCCCTAGCACTGTATCATCAGTGAACAACAACTGACATTTTCCAAGCTCTCTCATCCACAACAGACTTCATTTTTGCGCCTCTTTCCAAATCTCTTGCATTTACCTCCCTAATAACCCCATCCATACACAAATTAAAAAACCATGGAGACATCACACATCCCTGCCGCAAACCTACATTCACTGAGAACCAATCACTTTCCTCTCTTCCTACACGTACACATGCCTTACATCCTCGATAAAAACTTTTCACTGCTTCTAACAACTTGCCTCCCACACCATATATTCTTAATACCTTCCACAGAGCATCTCTATCAACTTCATCATATGCCATCTCAAGATCCATAAATGCTACATACAAATCCATTTGCTTTTCTAAGTATTTCTCACATACATTCTTGAAAGCAAACACCTGATCCACACATCCTCTACCACTTCTGAAACCACACTGCCCTTCCCCAATCTGATGCTCTGTACATGCCTTCACCCTCTCAATCAATACCCTCCCATATAATTTACCAGGAATACTCAACAAACTTATACCTCTGTAATTTGAGCACTCACTCTTATCCCCTTGCCTTTGTACAATGGCACTATGCACGCATTCAGCCAATCGTCAGGCAACTCACCATGAGTCATACATACATTAAATAACGTTACCAACCAGTCAACAATACAGTCACCTCTTTTTTAATAAATTCCACTGCAATGCCATCCAAACCTGCTGCCTTGCCGGCTTTCATCTTCCGCAAAGCTTTTACTACCTCTTCTCTGTTTACAAAATCCTTTTCCCCAACACTCTCACTTTGCACACCACCTCGACCAAGACACCCTATATCTGCCACTCTATCATCAAACACATTCAACAAACCTTCAAAATATTCACTCCATCTACTTCTCATATCACGACTACTTGTTATCACCTCCCCATTAGCGCCCTTCACTGAAGTTCCCATTTGCTACCTTGTCTTACGCACTTTATTTACCTCCTTGCAAAACATCTTTTTATTCTCCCTAAAATTTAATGATACTCTCTCACCCCAACTCTCATTTGCCCTATTTTTGACCTCTTGCACCTTTCTCTTGACCTCCTGCCTCTTTTTTTTATACATCTCCCACTCAATTGCATTCTTTCCGTGCAAAAATCGTCCAAATGCCTCTCTCTTCTCTTTCACTAATAATCTTACTTCTTCATCCCACCACTCACTACCCTTTGTAATCATCGCACCTCCCACGCTTCTCATACCACTAGCATCTTTTGCGCAAGCCATCACTGATTCCCTAAATACATCCCATTCCTCCCACACTCCTCTTATTTCCATTGTTCTCACCTTTTTCCATTCTGTACTCAGTCTCTCCTGGTACTTCCTCACACAAGTCTCCTTCCCAAGCTCACTTACTCTCAACACCATCTTCACCCAGATTTTCACTCTTCTTTTCTGAAAACCCATACAAATCTTCACCTTAGCTTCCACACGATAATGATCAGATATCCCTCCAGTTGCACCTCTCAGCACATTTACATCGAAAAGTCTCTCTTTCGCGCGCCTGTCAAATAACACGTAATCCAATAACGCTCTCTGGCCATCTCTACTACTTACATACGTATACTTATGTATATATCGCTTTTTAAACCAGGTATTCCCAATAACCAGTACTTTTTCAGCACATAAATGTACAAGCTCTTCACCATTTCCATTTACAACACTGAACATCCCATGTATACCAATTATTCCCTCAACTGCCACATTACTCACCTTTGCATTCAAATCACCCATCACTATAACCCGGTCGCGGGCATCAAAACCACTAGGACACTCATTCAGCTGCTTCCAAAACACTTGCCTCTCATGATCTTTCTTCTCATGCCCAGGTGCATATACACCAATAATCACCCATCTCTCTCCATGAACTTTCAGTTTTACCCATATTAATCGAGAATTTACTTTCTTACACTCTATCACATACTCCCACAACTCCTGTTTCAGGAGTACTGCTACTCCTTCCCTTGAATATATATATATATATATATATATATATATATATATATATATATATATATATATATATATATATATATATATATATATATATATATATATATATATATATATATATATATATATATATATATATATATATATATATATATATATATATATATATATATATATATATATATATATATATATATATATATATATATATATATATATATATATATATATATATATATATATATATATATATATATATATATATATATATATATATATATATATATATATATATATATATATATATATATATATATATATATATATATATATATATATATATATATATATATATATATATATATATATATATATATATATATATTATATATCCTCTACCACTTCTGAAACCACACTGCTCTTCCCCAATCTGATGCTCTGTACATGCCTTCACCCTCTCAATGAATACCCTCCCATATAACTTACCAGTAATACTCAACAAACTTATACCTCTGTAATGTTAGCAATCACTCTTATCCCCTTTGCCTTTGTACAATGGCACTATGCACGCATTCCGTCAATGCTCAGGCACCTCACCATGAGTCATACAAACATTAAATAACCTTACCAACCAGTCAATAATACAGTCACCCCCTTTTTTAATAAATTCCACTGCAATACCATCCAAACCTCCTGTCTTGCCGGCTATCATCTTCCGCAAAGCTTTTACTACCTCTTCTCTGTTTACCAAATCATTTTCCCTAACCCTCTCACTTTGCACACCACTTCGACCAAAACACCCTATATCTGCCACTCTATCATCAAACACATTCAAGAAACCTTCAAAATACTCACTCCATCTCCTTCTCACATCACCACTACTTGTTATCACCTCCCCATTTGCGCCCTTCACTGAAGTTCCCATTTGTTCCCTTGTCTTACGCACTTTATTTATGTGTGGATCAGGTGTTTGCTTTGAAGAATGTATGTGAGAAATACTTAGAAAAGCAAATGGATTTCTATGTAGCATTTATGGATCTGGAGAAGGCATATGATAGAGTTGATAGAGATGCTCTGTGGAAGGTATTAAGAATATATGGTGTAGGAGGCAAATTGTTAGAAGCAGTGAAAGTTTTTATCGAGGATGTAAGGCATGTGTAGGTGTGGGAAGAGAGGAAAGTGATTGGTTCTCAGTGAATGTAGGTTTGCGGCAGGGATGTGTGATGTCTCCATGGTTTTTTAATTTGTGTATGGATGGGGTTGTTAGGGAGGTAAATGCAAGAGATTTGGAAAGAGGCGCAAAAATGAAGTCTGTTGTGGATGAGAGAGCTTGGAAAATGTCAGTTGTTGTTCACTGATGATACAGTGCTAGGGGCTGATTCATGTGAGAAACTGCAGAAGCTGGTGACTGATTTTTTTATGTTTTGATTTGTTTATGGATGGGGTTGTTAGGGAGGTAAATGGAAGAGTTTTGGAAAGAGGGGCAAGTATGAAGTCTGTTGGGGATGAGAGAGCTTGGGAAGTGAGTCAATTGTTGTTCGCTGATGATACAGCGCTGGTGGCTGATTCATGTAAGAAACTGCAGAAGCTGGTGACTGAGTTTGGCAAAGTGTCTGAAAGAAGAAAGTTAAGAGTAAATGTGAATAAGAGCAAGGTTATTAGGTACGGTAGGGTTGAGGGTCAAGTCAATTTGGAGGTAAGTTTGGATGGAGCAAAACTGGAGGAAATAAAGTGTTTTAGACTTCTGGGAGTGGATCTGGCAGCGGATGGAACCATGGAAACGGAAGTGGATCATAGGGTGGGGGAGGGGGCGAAATTCTTGGGAGCCTTGGAGAATGTGTGGAAGTCGAGAACATTATCTCGGAAAGCAAAAATGGGTATGTTTGAAGGAATAGTGGTTCCAACAATGTTGTATGGTTGCGAGGCGCGGGCTATGGATAGAGTTGTGCGTAGGAGGATGGATGTGCTGGAAATGAGATGTTTGAGGACAATGTGTGGTGTGAGGTGGTTTGATCGAGTAAGTAACGTAAGGGTAAGATAGATGTGTGGAAATAAAAAGAGCGTGGTTGAGAGAGCAGAAGAGGGTGTTTTGGAATGGTTTGGGCTCATGGAGAGAATGAGTGAGGAAAGATTGACCAAGAGGATATATCTGTCGGAGGTGGAGGGAACGAGAAGTGGGAGAGCAAATTGGAGGTGGAAAGATGGAATTGAAAAAGATTTTGTGTGATCGGGGCCTGAACATGGAGGAGGGTGAAATGCGAGCAAGGAATAGAGTGAATTGGATCGATGTGGTGTACCGGGATTGACGTGCTGTCAGTGGATTGAATCAGGGCATGTGAAGCGTCTGGGGTAAACCATGGAAAGCTGTGTAGGTATGTATATTTGCTTGTGTGGACTTATGTATATACATGTGTATGGGGGTGGGTTCGGCTATATCTTTCGTCAGTTTCCTTGCGCTACCTCGCAAACGTGGGAGACAGCGACAAAGCAAAAAAAAAAAAAAATTATTATACATGTATATATATAAATATATATATATATATATATATATATATATATATATATATATATATATATATATATATATATATATATATATATATATATATATATATATATATATATATATATATATATATATATATATATGTATATATATATTCACATTTACATAATTCATACTGTTTGCCTTTTTTCATTCCCATCACCAACTCGACACACATGGAATAACAACCCCGTCCCCCCTCATTTGTGCCAGGTAGCTTTAGGAAAAGACTACAAAGGCCACGTTCGTTTACACTCAGTCTCTAGCTGTCATGTAATAATGCACCGAAATCACAGCTCCCTTTCCACATCCAGGCCCAA
This sequence comes from Panulirus ornatus, assembly GCF_036320965.1. Taxonomy (NCBI): domain Eukaryota; kingdom Metazoa; phylum Arthropoda; class Malacostraca; order Decapoda; family Palinuridae; genus Panulirus; species Panulirus ornatus. Next base: position 24,856,161 of record NC_092269.1, read on the forward strand.
CAGAACTTTCCATGGTTTACCACAGACGCTTCACATCCCTTGGTTCAATCCATTGACAGCACGTCGAACCCGGTATACCACATCGTTCCATTTTACTCTATTCCTTCCACGCCTTTCACCTGCAGGCACCGATCACTGAAAACTCTTTTTCACTCCATCTCTCCACCTCCAATTTGGTCTCCCACTTCTCCTCGTTCCCTCCACCTCTGACATATATATCCTCTTTGTCAATCTTTCTTCACTTATTTTCTCCATGTGATCAAACCATTTCAAAACACACTCTTTTGCTCTCTCAATCACTCTTTTTATTACCACACATCTCTCTTACCCTTTCATTACTTACTCGATTAAACCACCTCACGCCACATATTGTCCTCAAACACCTCATTTCCAGCGCATCCACCCTCCTCCGCACAAATCTATAGGCCACGCCTCGCAACCATATAACATTGTCTGAACCACTATTCCTTCAACATACCCATTTTATGCTTTCCAAGATAATGTTCTCGAACTCCACACATTCTTCAACGCTCCTAGAACTCTCGCCCCCTCCCCCACCCTATGATTCACTTCCGCTTCCATGGTTCCATCCGCTGCCAAATCCACTCCCAAATATTTAAAATACCTCACCTCCTCTTGTTTTTCTCCATTCAAGCTTCCCTCCCAATTGACTTGTCCTTCAAGCCTCCCATACCTAATAGCCCTTATCTTATTCACATTTACTGTCGGCTTTCTTCCTTCACGCACTTTACAAAACTCAGTCACCAGCTTCTGCAGTTTCACAACCGAATCAGCCACCAGCGTTGTATCATCAGCACTGTCATCGACAACAGACTGTATACTTGCCCCCCTTTCCAAAACTCTAGCATTCACCTCCCTTACAGCCCCATCCATAAATAAAATAAACAACCATGGCAACATCACGCAACCCTGCCGCAGACCAACGTTCACCTTGAATCAATCCCTTTCCTCTCTTCCCACTCGTACACATGCCTTACATCCTCGATAAAAACTTTTCACTGCAACTAACAACTTGCCTCCACACCATATATTCTTAATACCATCCACAGAGTATGTGTATCAACTCTATCGTATGCTTTCTCCAGATCCTTAAATGCTACATAGAAATCCATTTGCTTTTCTAAATATTTCCCACATACATTCTTCAATGCAAACACCTGATCCACACATCCTCTACCACTTCTGAAACCACACTGCTCCTCCCCAATCTGATGCTCTTTACATTCTTTCACCCTCTCAATCAATACCCTCCCATATAATTTACCAGGAATACTCAACAAACTTATAGAAACTTATTATTATTGTTATTATTATTATTATCATTACTATT
>NC_092269.1:24882511-24885011 GCF_036320965.1 Panulirus ornatus
CACACTCGATCAAACCACCTCACACCACACATTGTCCTCAAACATCTCATTTCCAGCACATCCATCCTCCTGCGCGCAACTCTATCCATAGCCCACGCCTCGCAACCATACAACATTGTTGGAACCACTATTCCTTCAAACATACCCATTTTTGCTTTCCGAGATAATGTTCTCGACTTCCACACATTCTTCAAGGCTCCCAGAATTTTCGCCCAATTCCCCACCCTATGATTCACTTCTGCTTCCATGGTTCCATTCGCTGCCAAATCAACTCCCAGATATCTAAAACACCTCACTTCCTCCAGTTTTTCTCCATTCAAACTCACCTACCAATTGACTTGACCCTCAACCCTACTGTACCTAATAACCTTTCTCTTATTCACATTTACTCTTAACTTTCTTCTTCCACACACTTTTCCAAACTCAGTCACCACCTTCTGCAGTTTCTCACATGAATCAGCCACCAGCGCTGTATCATCAGCGAACAACAACTGACTCACTTCCCAAGCTCTCTCATCCCCAACAGACTTCATACTTGCCCCTCTTTCCAAAACTATTGCATTTACCTCCCTAACAACCCCATCCATAAACAAATTAAACAACCATGGAGACATCACACACCCCTGCCGCAAACGTACATTCACTGAGAACCAATCACTTTCCTCTCTTCCTACACGTACACATGCCTTACATCCTCGATAAAAACTTTTCACTGCTTCTAATAACTTGCCTCCCACACCATTTATTCTTAATACCTTCCACAGAGCATCTCTATCAACTCTATCATATGCCTTCTCCAGATCCATAAATGCTACATACAAATCCATTTGCTTTTCTAAGTATTTCTCACATACCTTCTTCAAAGCAAACACCTCATACACACATCCTCTACCACTTATGAAACCACACTGCTCTTCCCCACTCTGATGCTCTGTACATGCCTTCACCCTCTCAATCAATACCCTCCCATATAATTTACCAGGAATACTCAACAAACTTATACCTCTGTAATTTGAGCACTCACTCTTATCCCCTTTGCCTTTGTACAATGGCACTATGCACGCATTCCGCCAATCCTCAGGCACCTCACCATGAGTCATACATACATTAAATAACCTTACCAACCAGTCAACAATACAGTCACCCCCTTTTTTAATAAATTCCACTGCAATACCATCCAAACCTGCTGCCTTGCCGGCTTTCATCTTCCGCAAAGCTTTTACTACCTCTTCTCTGTTTACCAAATCATTTTCCCTAACCCTCTCACTTTGCACACCACCTCGACCAAAACACCCTATATCTGCCACTCTGTCATCAGACATATTCAACAAACCTTCAAAATACTCATTCCATCTCCTTCTCACATCACCACTACTTGTTATCACCTCCCCATTTACGCCCTTCACTGAAGTTCCCATTTGCTCCCTTGTCTTACGCACCCTATTTACCTCCTTCCAGAACATCTTTTTATTCTCCCTAAAATTTACTGATAGTCTCTCACCCCAACTCTCATTTGCCCTTTTTTTCACCTCTTGCACCTTTCTCTTGACCTCCTGTCTCTTTCTTTTATACTTCTCCCACTCAATTGCATTTTTTCTCTGCAAAAATCGTCCAAATGCCTCTCTCTTCTCTTTCACTAATACTCTTACTTCTTCATCCCACCACTCACTACCCTTTCTAAACAGCCCACCTCCCACTCTTCTCATGCCACAAGCATCTTTTGCGCAATCCATCACTGATTTCCTAAATACATCCCATTCCTCCCCCACTCCCCTTACTTCCATTGTTCTCACCTTTTTCCATTCTGTACTCAGTCTCTCCTGGTACTTCCCCACACAGGTCTCCTTCCCAAGCTCACTTACTCTCACCACCTTCTTCACCCCAACATTCACTCCTCTTTTCTGAAAACCCATACTAATCTTCACCTTAGCCTCCACAAGATAATGATCAGACATCCCTCCAGTTGCACCTCTCAGCACATTAACATCCAAAAGTCTCTCTTTCGCACGCCTGTCAATTAACACGTAATCCAATAACGCTCTCTGGCCATCTCTCCTACTTACATAAGTATACTTATGTATATCTCGCTTTTTAAACCAGGTATTCTCAATCATCAGTCCTTTTTCAGCACATAAATCTACAAGCTCTTCACCATTTCCATTTACAACACTGAACACCCCATGCATACCAATTATTCCCTCAACTGCCACATTACTCACCTTTGCATTCAAATCACCCATCACTATAACCCGGTCTCGTGCATCAAAACCGCTAACACACTCATTCAGCTGCTCCCAAAACACTTGCCTCTCATGATCTTTCTTCTCATGCCCAGGTGCATATGCACCAATAATCACCCACCTCTCTCCATCAACTTTCAATTTTACCCATATTAATCGAGAATTTACTTTCTTACATTCTATCACATACTCCCACAACTCCTGTTTCAGGAGTATTGCTACTCCTTCCCTTGCTCTTGTCCTCTCACTAACCCCTGACT
>NC_092269.1:24895011-24897511 GCF_036320965.1 Panulirus ornatus
ATACTCAACAAACTTATACCTCTGTAATTTGAGCACTCACTCTTATCCCCTTTGCCTTTGTACAATGGCACTATGCACGCATTCCGCCAATCCTCAGGCACCTCACCATGAGTCATACATACATTAAATAACCTTACCAGCCAGTCAACAATACAGTCACCCCCTTTTTTAATAAATTCCACTGCAATACCATCCAAACCTGCTGCCTTGCCGGCTTTCATCTTTCGCAAAGCTTTTACTACCTCTTCTCTGTTTACCAAATCATTTTCCCTAACCCTCTCACTTTGCACACCACCTCGACCAAAACACCCTATATCTGCCACTCTGTCATCAGACACATTCAACAAACCTTCAAAATACTCATTCCATCTCCTTCTCACATCACCACTACTTGTTATCACCTCCCCATTTACGCCCTTCACTGAAGTTCCCATTTGCTCCCTTGTCTTACGCACCCTATTTACCTCCTTCCAGAACATCTTTTTATTCTCCCTAAAATTTACTGATAGTCTCTCACCCCAACTCTCATTTGCCCTTTTTTTCACCTCTTGCACCTTTCTCTTGACCTCCTGTCTCTTTCTTTTATACTTCTCCCAGTCAATTGCATTTTTTCCCTGCAAAAATCGTCCAAATGCCTCTCTCTTCTCTTTCACTAATACTCTTACTTCTTCATCCCACCACTCACTACCCTTTCTAAACAGCCCACCTCCCACTCTTCTCATGCCACAAGCATCTTTTGCGCAATCCATCACTGATTCCCTAAATACATCCCATTCCTCCCCCACTCCCCTTACTTCCATTGTTCTCACCTTTTTCCATTCTGTACACAGTCTCTCCTGGTACTTCCCCACACAGGTCTCCTTCCCAAGCTCACTTACTCTCACCACCTTCTTCACCCCAACATTCACTCCTCTTTTCTGAAAACCCATACTAATCTTCACCTTAGCCTCCACAAGATAATGATCAGACATCCCTCCAGTTGCACCTCTCAGCACATTAACATCCAAAAGTCTCTCTTTCGCACGCCTGTCAATTAACACGTAATCCAATAACGCTCTCTGGCCATCTCTCCTACTTACATAAGTATACTTATGTATATCTCGCTTTTTAAACCAGGTATTCCCAATCATCAATCCTTTTTCAGCACATAAATGTACAAGCTCTTCACCATTTCCATTTACAACACTGAACACCCCATGCATACCAATTATTCCCTCAACTGCCACATTACTCACCTTTGCATTCAAATCACCCATCACTATAACCCGGTCTCGTGCATCAAAACCGCTAACACACTCATTCAGCTGCTCCCAAAACACTTGCCTCTCATGATCTTTCTTCTCATGCCCAGGTGCATATGCACCAATAATCACCCACCTCTCTCCATCAACTTTCAATTTTACCCATATTAATCGAGAATTTACTTTCTTACATTCTATCACATACTCCCACAACTCCTGTTTCAGGAGTATTGCTACTCCTTCCCTTGCTCTTGTCCTCTCACTAACCCCTGACTTCACTCCCCAGACATTTCCAAACCATTCTTCCCCTTTACCCTTGAGCTTCGTTTCACTCAGAGCCAAAACATCCAGGTTCCTTTCCTCAAACATACTACCTATCTCTCCTTTTTTCACATCTTGGTTACATCCACACACATTTAGGCACCCCACTCTGAGCCTTCGAGGAGGATGATCACTCCCCGCGTGACTCCTTCTTCTGTTTCCCATTTTAGAAAGTTAATACAAGGAGGGGAGGATTTCCGGCCCCCCGCTCCCGTCCCCTCTAGTCGCTTTCTACGACACGCTAGGAATACGTGGGAAGTATTCTTTCACCCCTATCCCCAGGGATAATATACATATATATATACATATACACACACGCACACATACACACACACACGCACACACACACACACATACATATATATACATATGAAAAATGTAAGAAACAATTTAGAAAACAAACTTTTAGCTTGAAATGAATGAAAAAAATGAATGTCACATAATGGTTATTATTGTTATTATTATTATTATTAATATTATTATTATTATTATTATTATTATTTTATTATCATTATTATGATTACTATTATTACCATTACCATTATCAATAACATTGATATTATTATTTTTGTTATTAGTATTATTAATGTTATTATTGTATTATTATACTTGTTTGTACTATTAATATATTATTATTATTATTAATATTATTATTATTATTATTATTATTATTATTATTATTATTATTATTATTATTATTATTATTATTATTATTATTAAAAGTAATATTATTATTATTATTATTATTATTATTATTATTATTATTATTATTATTATTATTACTATGATTATTATTATCATTATTATCAATATTATTATTATTATTATTATTATTATTATTATTATTATTATTATTATTATTATTATTGTTATCATTAACATCAATATATTTATCAGCATTATTATTACTGTTATTATTATTATTATTATTATTATTA
>NC_092269.1:24907511-24914628 GCF_036320965.1 Panulirus ornatus
CTTAATCTAACAAGGCACTTACCACTTGATTCTTCTGATTTCACTCGTGGTCATGGACACTGGTAACACCTTCTTAAAGAAGTCGTTTCATGTTAATAATAGAGTAGTGAATCTTTGTGTCCAGGAGTTAAGGTCGGAGACTGTGGCATCATTTCTGCATGTAGTCTGATATGTTTATGAAGGACGAACTACACCGGAATGAAGTTTGAGCTGCCCGTTGTGGTAGGCTCCTGAGTGAGTCTACACGTGTGTTTTGGTCAAAAAACGCAGATAGCGTGGAGCAGACCCACTCGCCTCCATATCTTCGATATAAGTCTTTGTTTCATCTAGAAGCATTCAATGACACTTGCATATACGCTGTAAGATTTCAGAGCGAGAGACAACAGTGTTATGATGTGATAGCTATTTACAAATTTTAGTTAGATAGCAGGAGCGTGTCTTATTTTTTGTTTAAGCTTATTTCAATGCCGTGGTGAAAAATGTTGTAGCCGTTCGGAATATCGACTTCGTTTTTGAAGCTAATTAAAATAGCAGACGGACTAGTTTATAGACACCATAGGTAGACAAGAGATCTTATGATCAGTTTGCAGAAATTTGTAATTGATAATGTTGTATCTTAGTAGATTTTAACTTACCACTATCTACGTTTGGGATATAGCTTCTAGTTGCTCTGGTCGTGGACTCTACCTCAGCATGTTTGATGGTGCCCAAAACTAATTAGTCATGAAACCTACTCACGACGAGATATTGTATATTGGATCGGATTTGAACTGCAAATGAAGATCTCGTTGATAATGTAGAAGTTGGAGAAAAGTTAGCTGCGATTTATCACCAACAAATTACTTTTGTGGTTACTTTTTACACTGGATGTAATGTCGGTCAACATGATAGTCGCGAAGAAATACCCGATCTTATACTTGCAAATTTTAATGATCTTCGATTTGCTCTTGAGAAACAAACTTGTGATGGTATAATCAATGCAGACGAAATGAACGTAGCTTGGAAAAGCTTCGTTAAAACTTAGATTTTCAAAGCAGCAGAGGGAACATAAGTGCCAACGCATAGTAGACCACTGATTCTCAACCAGGGATAAACTTACCCCCGGGGGTAAAAATCTACCTCAAAGTTAGAATAGTACGCTATACCCAGCCAGCATGCTTTAGAAACATTATGGCTAGGTGCTAGGATACTCCCACGTCATTGAAACCCGCGCCACTCATCGCTTAGCCACCTGTGGAGCACTAAGGCAACTATATATCAATGTTTGTTTACCTCAGGCGCGTGGGGCCGGAAGTGGGCTGTTAGATGAATTTCTATTATGCTTGTTTCTTTAAAGGCTATCTGCATGTACAATATGAAATTTTCCTTGAGATATTACGTGTTAGGTTATATTGGGAGTCAGATAAGTTTGTTTTTTCTATTGTGAATGTGGCCAAACTAGGGAAATTTACAGAGAGAGAGAGAGAGAGAGAGAGAGAGAGAGAGAGAGAGAGAGAGAGAGAGAGAGAGAGAGAGAGAGAGAGAGAGAGAGAGAGATACTGTCACGCTTTGTTCTGGACGTGTATGTATATTCAGCCCGGAATAAAAGTTTTATTCTATTTATATAGTTCATATTATGATTACATATATTATAATTATATACTTAAAGAATGGAGAAATGTTACATTATAATTGATTCATGATTATTTCTTTCAAATTTTGCCATGTCCAAAAACGTACATGTACAATATGGCTTTGTCTTCATTGTTGCTGGTGATGTAGAAAAGCCTCAGTGTTGCTGTGTTCAAAAGTTCTTGAAAATGGTTGACTGAAATCTTCAATACTAAAGCAGCACTAGGAAGCTACGCATCCTGCCCACGTATCTGATGACCGCGATAACTCTGAGGCAAAGTGAGTTAACTTTAGGGCTGCAGGAACACGGCCCAAACTTGGCTTTGTATCTTACAAGAAATCAATGCTTGCAGCTTCCTGTCACGTAGCACAGCAAATAGCAAAGGCATAGAAACCTCAGAACATTGCCGAGAAGCTGATTAAAGCTTATGCCTTAGACATAGTAGAATACGTATGTGTGAAAGAAGTAAAACAGAGATTCACGACACTCCCCTTTGTAATGACACAATTCATTGACGTATCAGTGAAGTGTCTCAAGATATTTCTTCGTTATTGAATAGGTCAAATGTAGCCAAGCAAAAAATTCTTTGCAACTTTATGAATCCTGTGATACTTCTAATTTTTCAGAACTGGCTAATTTTGTCCGGTACATATATGGGAAAGAGTTTCTCTTCTGTGAAACTCTCCAACAAACCACAAAGGCTGCTGACACAGTGCAGAAAATAGAAGACTTCCGTGAAAGGAACAGTCTCACATGGGACACGGCTCAATCTGTACTGATGGAGGCCCAGCCATGATGGTAATTAGATCAGGCTTCACTGCAAAGGCATCCTATGTGATAACAACGCATTGTGTTATTCAAAGACATGCATTCGCTGCGAAAACCCTTCTTGAAAATCTGAGACTAATTTTGCAGAAAGTTATTGAGGCTATTAATTTCATTCATGCCCGATCACTGAGCCACCGCTTATTCAAAGCTTTGTTGTGGTGAGATGGTCTCGGAGCATTCAATAATTTTTTTGTTTCATACTGAGGTGAGGTAGCTCTTACGTGGACTTAACCGAGTGTTTGGCCTCCATATACTGAGGTCGAGATTTTTCTTCCTGATTTAAAGCTGTGGGAAAAGTTTGCTGATCCAAGGTTCATCGGCTCTTCGGGGTACCTCTAAGATATATTTACCTATCTCAACCAAGTCAACAAACAACTCCAGGGGATATCAGTAACCATCGTTGAAGCAAGTAAAAAGATAAAAGCGTTGCAGACAAAGCTGGACATATGAGCACGAGGAATTCATCAAATGATTTTGCAATATTTCCAATCTTCGATGAGGTCATTTGAGAAGAACCTGGTGTGTTAATTGAAATAAATGAAGACATCACAACACAAGTGAACATTTTGAGGTATCACTTTACTAGCTAGTTTCCAGAAGACATGAATCCTACAGAAAGAGGGGTATTAAGACCTTTCACCACTTATCTGTCTGAAATGAAAGATGACCACCCAGCAAAAGAGGAGCTGATTGATCTTCAATCTTCTGCTAGTCTTAAGGCAGAATTTGATAGAGTTTGTGTCAATTTCTGGATAAAACTCACATATTCATTCCCACTTCTTACTCTGCGAGCCTTCAAAGTGCTTGTTCTCTTTGTCACCACATATTTATTTGAATCTGGTTCATCTGGTTTAGCAGTAATGCAGACAAAGGCAGGAAACAGTCTGAAAGACGATGAGGACATGAGGGTAATGTTGTCATCAACAGCTGCTCGAATAGATAAAGTGGATGATTCAATGAATCAGCAGAGTTCACACTGATATTGCTTCTGGTATCTTTGTTTGATCTTGTTTGATATCAGTGGACCGTATATTCTTTCCTTTTCATGGAAAACCTTACATGTAAAGTGTTCCCTTTTTTTTTTTCTGTGCCTTTATACCAGCTATGCATTTGTTTGCATAGGTGTAAGAGGGTAAATGGAATACATCAACCCATGGAGGTAAATGTGAGAGGAAGGGTTGAGAATCACTGTAGTACACGGTCTGTTAGTAACTATAGCGAAGCCAAGGTGGTGGAACCGTGAAAAGAATAAAGAGATGCCTGTTGTCTAAAAAAGTAGCTAATAAGAACGAAAGAGACCAACATGATAAAGTCATGTATACTTACGTAGATGAATTGGCCGACTTACACGACAAAGTAAACGTCAATAGGAAGCGTATATTGCCAAAAATAATAAAAGAAACCTTAAGGAGTTTTATGATTATGTTAAAAGCAAGAGAATCATTGCTTATCGCGTAACGTTTCCAAATACCACACAAAAGGTCCTCAATTCGCATCCTGGCTGCTAGGGAATATTCTGCTTTCTATGAGAGTGCGCGTTCATATGGACTATATTCGTGTTCATATACCTTTGCGTTTGTGCAGTTAGGTTCTTGAAAATGCTAAATGCTAGTAACGTTAGCCTGATGGAATTTAACCGATGTAGACCCCGTTGCTCTTGGTGTCATGCGAAGGTTATATGTAATTATATGTAATCGAATAATCATTTTCCTATTAGGGTGGTCAAAGGCAGGTTTATCTTGGATTATACTGCTGTCGTGATATCCTAGTCTCCAAATCTTTCCACGATTGTCCAGTATAAACATGGTTAAAGTCTTTACATAGGACTCTGCAACTAACACCTATATCATTTGATGGGATATTTTTGATGAGGGTTTTCTTGTTGGTGTTCTCATATGTGTATACTACTTGCACATTAAGTTTTTAAGAATGTAAACACATTCAAGAAAATTTTCATGGAAGGGAGGAACAAGAGTTCGTTGATTACTGTGACGTTCTAGTTTATAATTTTTGCCGCTATAGAAACGTTTTTTGGCTTTATTCTGACATTGATGAAGTATATTTATTTGTGTTTGAGGGCAAAGATCATACACAAAAATTGGGTCCGGCCATTGATAATCCCCTCTCCCGTGTATTTGCAAATAACTATATAGAGTATTTTGAACTCTATCCCCTTAACATCATAAAAGGACGAAACATACTTTAGCTTCGATAAGTGGAGGACGAACATTGAATTTGGCCTGACAATCTACCCATGACACGTGATCGAATAGACATTTCCCTATTAGAGGCGATCATAGCATAGCTTTTAGAGATCCTGAATACCACGCAAAATATACTGGGTTCAATTCCTGGCTTTTGGGGGTAGTAGGTGGTCTATGATAGTGCGCGTTCATATGCGTTATATTCGTGAACGCTTTCGTTTAATATATCCTCAGACAAATGATATATTAAACGAAAGCACTAACCTCTTTTATTTTCTGTTTCAAGTGGTGATTGTTGGCGGAATGCTAGCATAGTGCCATTGTACAAAGGGAAAGGCGACAAAAGTGAGTGCTCAAATTACAGAGGCATAAGTTTGTTGAGTATTCCTGGGAAATTATATGGGAGGGTATTGATTGAGAGGGTGAAGGCATGTACAGAGCATAAGATTGGGGAAGAGCAGTGTGGTTTCAGAAGTGGTAGAGGATGTGTGGATAAGGTGTTTGCTTTGAAGAATTGTGTCAGAAATACTTAGAAAAGGAAATGGATTTCTATGTAGCATTTATGGATCTGGAGATGGCATATGATAGAGTTGATAGTGATGCTCTGTGGAAGGTACCAAGAATATATGGTGCGGGAGGCAAGTTGTTAGAAGCAGTGAAAAGTTTTTATCGAGGTTGTAAGGCACTTCTATGTGTAGGAAGAGAGGAAAGTGATTGGTTCTCACTGAATGTTGGTTTGGGGCAAAGGTGTGTGATGTCTCCATGATTGTTTAATTTGTTTATGGATGGGGCTGTTAGGGAAGTGAATGCAAGAGTTTTGGAAACAGGGGCAAGTATGTAGTCTGTTGTGGATGAGAGAGCTTGGGAAGTGAGTCAGTTGTTGTTCGCTGATGATACAGCGCTGGTGGCTGATTCGTGCGAGAAACTGCAGAAGCTGGTGACTTAGTTTGGTAAAGTGTGTGAAAGAAGGAAGCTGAGAATGAATGTGAATAAGAGCAAGGTTATTAGGTACAGTAAAGTTGAGGGACAAGTCAATTGGGAGGTAGGTTTGAATGGAGAAAAACTGGAGGAAGTGAAGTGTGTTAGATATCTGGGAGTGGATCTGGCACCGGATGGAACCATGGAAGCGGAAGTGAATCATTGTGTGGGGGAGGGAGCGAAAGTTTTGGGAGCGTTGAAGAATGTGTGGAAGTCGAGAACATAATCTCGGAAAGCAAAGATGTGTATTTTGAAGGAATAGTGATTCAAACAATGTTGTATGGTTGCGAGGCGTGGGCTATAGATAGAGCTGTGAGAGGAGGGTGGATGTACTGGAAATAAGACATTTGAGGGCAAGATGTGGCGTGAGGTGGTTTGCTCGAGTAAGTAATGAAAGCGTAAGAGAGATGTGTGGAAATAAAAAGAGTGTGATTGAGAGAGGAGAAGAGGGTGTTTTGAAAATGTTTGGTCACATGGAGAGAATGAGTGAGGAAAATTGACAAAGAGGATATATGTGTCAGAGGTGGAGGGAACGAGGAGAAGTGGGAGACCAAATTAGAGGTGGAAAGATGGAGTGAAAAAGATTTTGAGTGATCGAGACCTGAACATGCTGGAGGGTGAAAGATGTGCAAGGAATGGAGTGAATTGGAACGATGTGGTATACCGGGGTCGGGGCGCTTTCAATGGATTGAACCAGGGCATGTGCGCGTCTGTGGTAAACCAAGGAAAGTTCTATGGTTCCTGTATGTGGAAAGGGAGCTGTGGTTTCGGTGCATTATACATGAAAGCTAGAGAATGAGTGTGAACGAATGTGTTCTTTGTTGTCTTTTCTTAGCGCTGACTCGTGCACATGCGGGGGGGGGTGTTATTTCATGTGTGGCGTGGTGGCGATGGGAATGAATAAAGGCAAACAGTAAGAATTATGTACATGTATATATAATCATATGTCTGTGTGTATATATATGTATACGTTGAGATGTATAGGTTTGTATATTTGCGTGTGTGGACGTGTATGTATATACATGTATATGTGGATGGGTTGGGATATTCTTTGGCCCATTTTCTTGCTAACGCGGAGACAGCGACAAAGTGAATAAAGAAATAAATGAATGAAAATATATATATATCTATATATATATATATATATATATATATATATATATATATATATTATATATATTATATATATATATATATTATATATATATATATATATATATATATATATATATATATATATATATATATATTATATATATATATATATATATATATATATATATATATATATATATATATATATATATATATATATATATATATATATATATATATATATATATATATATATATATATATATATGAGATGAGAGAGCTTGAGAAGTGAGTCAGTTGTTGTTCGCTGATGATACAGCGCTGGTGGCTGATTCATGTGAGAAACTACAGAAGCTGGTGACTGAGTTTGGTAAAGTGTGTGGAAGAAGAAAGTCAGAGT
>NC_092269.1:24914728-24917228 GCF_036320965.1 Panulirus ornatus
GGAACGAAGTGGTGTCATTTTAGTGAACAGCGGCATGTGAAACGTCCGGGGTAAACCATGGAAAGGTCTGTGGGGCCTGGATGTTGACAGGAAACAGTGGTTTCGGTGCATTGCACATGACAGATAAATAATGCATGTGAATGGATGGGGCTTTTCTTCGTCTGTTCTTGGCGATACGTAGCTAAAGCGGTTAACGACGATCATGGATGAAAAAAAAGAAGATTCACCCGCAACATCTGCTTGCAAAACATTGAGCATATTATCGAGAAATAATACTGCGAATCCTTAGGAAAAAATGTTCATCTGGTGAATTCTCTCTAGATGTTAAGTTTTCTTTTTCATAAAAGTAATACGTTCATTTTTTCGTAGATTATCGTGTCAGTTATGATGGACGAAATCTTATATATCTTTTGCCCTTTAGATACCCCATTTCTTGAAGTTTTTAAGCCTGATTAATTGAAGATACTTTCGTTGACCATTTTTCTATCTTATCTTCAAGAAGAAGGAATGTAAATCGCCAGAGGAGGCTTTGTATTCATTTACTTTAGGACTGTTCATGGTAGTCCTTCCTCAAATAGAGAAAATTATCTGGTACGAGCTACACTCGTTCGATTAAGGTCAATGATGGTGATTTGTACAATATCACCACTGATTTTTCCGTAGACACTTGATATTTACAGAGATGGCTCAATGATTCTTCAAACACAACTTTTTCAATTTATATTTTGTAAAACAAGAATAAGATGGACTACAGGTGTTTGATATTTGGGTAAGCGACGGCACTCCTATTTACCTGAAATACCAAGAAAAGTTTTCGTAATAGAATGACAGACCTATCTATTTTGTACGTCTGTAAGTAGTGACCAATGTGAAGAAAAACAGTACCGCAACTCCTATTACGCTCTAACAAAGGTTACGGCGACAATGAAAAATCATTTTTCTTTTCTTATAGTTCATTACCAGCAAAAACTGGGAACACGTCGAGATCCAGTTTGGAAAATTACTAGGAATGTCGAATTTAGACGAAATGTTGAGATGATTATGTTGTCTGCAGTTGACATCCCCGTCAATTGTTGTTGATATGTGGAATGCTATGTGGAGTGATGTGTGGAATGAGTGACTGGTGATATAATGAAAGATTTACCAATTACATTGGGTGAAAGCAATACCAGAGATACAGAATTATAGACCCATTTAGAAATAGACTTTATAATTGTTTCGCTTCAGTTCCACGGTAAACATTATTTGCTCATCCTTTGTTACAAGTAAAGGCTATAGCTTTTTTCGTATTTGAAATATCAAATATCTAATGTCTTTTTACTGTTAGTGCACTGATTTTTGAGTTTCAGATCTCTACCTTCGTCATAAGCTTCCTCAAAAAGACCAAAGGGGTCTGTTGTTCTTTGTATATCTATACATTCCTTTGTACATCTAAGATAGCGAAGAATAAGTGAAGGCAGATGTCATACATGAATTCATAAAAGAATTACGTACAAGATCCCTAGGTTTTTATGGAAAGGTTGTGGGATTAGTATTATCTTTTGGCAGTCAGGCTGATGGATTACCTAACTTCTTCCAGAGAGACTGATAACCTCTAGAGGCTTGGCGTCCGACGTGGAAACCATATACCAAAGCCTGGTTCTTCCATTGTTAGAGCCATGGCTCCCCTCTCTTGATGTCAGTTGGTGGATGCGTGACTTTCCTTATTAGGGCCAACTGATACTCGGATGTTGTGTGACTCCCTACTGAACGACCATAGTGTGGGTGGTCACATTAATCTTAGGAACACGATTGTGGGAAAGAATCCCCCCCCTCCCCTACTCCCCTCCTCCCCTCCCCTCAAGAGAGGCAAGCACTGAATGAAAGTTAGTGACATTGCTAATTCATAACAACTGTAGAGGCGATAATTGTGAAGATAATGGCAATTACGGTGATAATGAACTCATAACTGAAATCTAATCCATTTTCCCTTGATAGTGATAATAAGTAAAGATAATTATAACAGCGTTATAATGATAATAATGATAGTAGTAATAATGCTGATGATAATAATGCAAACAATAATAATAATAATAATAATAATAATGATGAAAATAATAAAAATAATAATAATAATAATGATAGTAATAATAATAATAATAATGATAATAACAATAATAATAATAATAATAATAATAATTATAATAATAATAATAATAATAATAATAATGATAATAATAATAATAATGATAATAATAATAATAATAATAATGATAATAATAATAATAATAATGATAATAATAATAATAATAATGATAATGAAAATGATAATAATGATAATAATAATGATAATAATAATAATCATAATGATAATGATGATGATAATGATAATGACAATAATAATAATAATAATAATAATGATAATAATAATAATAATAATAATAATAATAATAATAATAATAATAATAATAATAATAATAATAATAATAATAATAATAATAATAATAATAATAATAATAAT
>NC_092269.1:24922228-25027263 GCF_036320965.1 Panulirus ornatus
TCAGTTTTACCCATATTAATCTAAAGTTTACTTTCTAACACTCTATCACATACTCCCACCACTCCTGTTTCAGGAGTAGTGTTACTGTTTTCCTTGCTCTTGTCCTCCCACTATATATATATATACATATATATATATATATATATATATATATATATATATATATATATATATATATATATATATATATATATATATATATATATATATATATATATATATATATATATATATATATATATATATATATATATATATATATATATATATATATATATATATATATATATATATATATATATATATATTCTTTTCATGCTATTCGCCATCTCCCGCATTAGTGAAGTTGCGTTAAGAACAGAGGACTGGACCTTTGAGGGAATATCCTCACCTGGCCCCCTTCTCTGTCGCTCCTTTTGGAAAATCAAAAAAAAAAAAAAAACCGAGGGGGAGGATTTCCAGCCCCCCGCTCCATCTCCTTTAATCGCCTTCTACGACCCGCAGGGAATACGTAGGAAGTATTCTTTCTCCCCTATCCCCAGGGATATTATATATATATATATATATATATATATATATATATATATATATATATATATATATATATATATATATATATATATATATATATATATATATATATATATATATATATATTTTTTTTTTTTTTTTTTTATACTTTGTCGCTGTCTCCCGCGTTTGCAACGTAGCGCAAGGAAACAGACGAAAGAAATGGCCCAACCCACCCCCATACACATGTATATACATACGTCCACACACGCAAATATACATACCTACACAGCTTTCCATGGTTTACCCCAGACGCTTCACATGCCTTGATTCAATCCAATGACAGCACGTCAACCCCGGTATACCACATCGCTCCAATTCACTCTATTCCTTGCCCTCCTTTCACCCTCCTGCATGTTCAGGCCCCGATCACACAAAATCTTTTTCACTCCATCTTTCCACCTCCAATTTGGTCTCCCTCTTCTCCTTGCTCCCTCCACCTCCGACACATATATCCTCTTGGTCAATCTTTCCTCACTCATCCTCTCCATGTGCCCAAACCACTTCAAAACACACTCTTCTGCTCTCTCAACCACGCTCTTTTTATTTCCACACATCTCTCTTACCCTTACGTTACTCACTCGATCAAACCACCTCACACCACACATTGTCCTCAAACATCTCATTTCCAGCACATCCATCCTCCTGCGCACAACTCTATCCATAGCCAACGCCTCGCAACCATACAACATTGTTGGAACTACTATTCCTTCAAACATACCCATTTTTGCTTTCCGAGATAATGTTCTCGACTTCCACACATTCTTCAAGGCCCCCAGAATTTTCGCCCCCTCCCCCACCCTATGATCCACTTCTGCTTCCATGGTTCCATCCGCTGCCAGATCCACTCCCAGATATCTAAAACACTTCACTTCCTCCAGTTTTTCTCCATTCAAACTCACCTCCCAATTGACTTGACCCTCAACCCTACTGTACCTAATAACCTTGCTCTTATTCACATTTACTCTTAACTTTCTTCTTCCACACACTTTACCAAACTCAGTCACCAGCTTCTGCAGTTTCTCACATGAATCAGCCACCAGCGCTGTATCATCAGCGAACAACAACTGACTCACTTCCCAAGCTCTCTCATCCCCAACAGACTTCATACTTGCCCCTCTTTCCAAAACTCTTGCATTTACCTCCCTAACAACCCCATCCATAAACAAATTAAACAACCATGGAGACATCACACACCCCTGCCGCAAACCTACATTCACTGAGAACCAATCACTTTCCTCTCTTCCTAAACGTACACATGCCTTACATCCTCGATAAAAACTTTTCACTGCTTCTAACAACTTTCCTCCCACACCATATATTCTTAATACCTTCCACAGAGCATCTCTATCAACTCTATCATATGCCTTCTCCAGATCCATAAATGCTACATACAAATCCATTTGCTTTTCTAAGTATTTCTCACATACATTCTTCAAAGCAAACACCTGATCCACACATCCTCTACCACTTCTGAAACCACACTGCTCTTCCCCAATCTGATGCTCTGTACATGCCTTCACCCTCTCAATCAATACCCTCCCATATAATTTACCAGGAATACTCAACAAACTTATACCTCTGTAATTTGAGCACTCACTCTTATCCCCTTTGCCTTTGTACAATGGCACTATGCACGCATTCCGCCAATCCTCAGGCACCTCACCATGAGTCATACATACATCAAATAACCTTACCAACCAGTCAACAATACAGTCACCTCCTTTTTTAATAAATTCCACTGCAATACCATCCAAACCTGCTGCCTTGCCGGCTTTCATCTTCCGCAAAGCTTTCACTACCTCTTCTCTGTTTACACCACCTCGACCAAAACACCCTATATCTGCCACTCTATCATCAAACACATTCAACAAACCTTCAAAATACTCACTCCATCTCCTTCTCACATCACCACTACTTGTTATCACCTCCCCATTTGCGCCCTTCACTGAAGTTCCCATTTGTTCCCTTGTCTTACGCACTTTATTTACCTCCTTCCAGAACATCTTTTTATTCTCCCTAAAATTTAATGATACTCTCTCACCCCAACTCTCATTTGCCCTTTTTTTCACCTCTTGCACCTTTCTCTTGACCTCCTGTCTCTTTCTTTTATACATCTCCCACTCAATTGCATTTTTTCCCTGCAAAAATCGTCCAAATGCCTCTCTCTTCTCTTTCACTAATACTCTTACTTCTTCATCCCACCACTCACTACCCTTTCTAATCAACCCACCTCCCACTCGTCTCATGCCACAAGCATCTTTTGCGCAATCCATCACTGATTCCCTAAATACATCCCATTCCTCCCCCACTCCCCTTACTTCCATTGTTCTCACCTTTTTCCATTCTGTACTCAGTCTCTCCTGGTACTTCCTCACACAGGTCTCCTTCTCAAGCTCACTTACTCTCACCACCCTCTTCACCCCAACATTCACTCTTCTCTTCTGAAAACCCATACAAATCTTCACCTTAGCCTCCACAAGATAATGATCAGACATCCCTCCAGTTGCACCTCTCAGCACATTAACATCCAAAAGTCTCTCTTTCGCACGCCTGTCAATTAACACGTAATCCAATAACGCTCTCTGGCCATCTCTCCTACTTACATAAGTATACTTATGTATATCTCGCTTTTTAAACCAGGTATTCCCAATCATCAGTCCTTTTTCAGCACATAAATCTACAAGCTCTTCACCATTTCCATTTACAACACTGAACACCCCATGTATACCAATTATTCCCTCAATTGCCACATTACTCACCTTCGCATTCAAATCACCCATCACTATGACCTGGTCTCGTGCATCAAAACCACTAACACACTCATTCAGCTGCTCCCAAAACACTTGCCTCTCTTGATCTTTCTTCTCATGCCCAGGTGCATATGCACCAATAATCACCCACCTCTCTCCATCAACTTTCAGTTTTACCCATATTAATCGAGAATTTACTTTCTTACACTCTATCACATACTCCCACAACTCCTGTTTCAGGAGTATTGCTACTCCTTCCCTTGCTCTTGTCCTCTCACTAACCCCTGACTTTACTCCCCAGACATTCCCAAACCACTCTTCCCCTTTACCCTTGAGCTTCGTTTCACTCAGAGCCAAAACATCCAGGTTCCTTTCCTCAAACATACTACCTATATATATATATATATATATATATATATATATATATATATATATATATATATATATATATATATATATATATATATATATATATATATATATATATATATATATATATATATATATATATATATATATATATATATATATATATATATATATATATATATATATATATGTATATATATATGAAAATGTAAGAAATGATTTAGAAAACTGAAACTTCTAGCTTGAAATGAAATGAAAAATGAATGTCACATAATGGTTCAACCTCTGGCTATGGAAAAGGGAAATGTATAATTCATTTACACAAACGTCGATAGTAGTTTTCATCAATTTAACCACTGTATCATACTGCCTGGTCCACTTCTCTTATCATGAAACTGGAATATTGGCTTATGATGTTTCTGAATTGTCTTCATTACACAAAGTACAACCATATCTTAGATACATGAGGGTAGGTAGATGGTCATCCGCCATAATAAAACCTTGACAGACCAAAAGTTTATCTGGACCTCAACTATTCCAGTACATTCATGAAAAACGCCTTTTTGCTTTCCATCTCTATCGCTTTGAAAAATGCTCCCTTTTTCACATTTCGATACTCGATATCGTTTGTTATAAAAACTTCATCAATTGACTATTATCAATGTACAATATCGGTGTTCGCCGGTGGGGAGTGCGCGCGCAAGACCTATAGTGAGTTCAATAGGCTCCATCACATATGAATTGTCAAAATGGTTAGTTTCCTTATTAAGCCCTTAAGTGGGTAAGGTATCAAATTCTAATATTATGAACAATGTAGATTTAGTCAACAAACTGAACAATATCAATATTGATTTTGATTTCAAACTAGATAGCTTTGATGTTTCCTCACTTTTCACTAAAGTTCCAGTTGATGACCTTTTAGAATATTTATTTGATGTCTTGGATGATATTCATTTACCTGTTTCAAAGTCTAATTTCATTGAGCTGATAAAATTGTGTATAAAAGACGGTGTATTTCAATTTCATGGAGGTTATTATGCTCAAAAAATTGGTATGGCAATGGGTAACCCTCTTTCACCTGTACTAAGTAACCTTTGTATGGAATATTTTGAAACAAAATTACTAAAGGTTTAGGTATGTAGATGATGTTCTTTGTGTTTGGCCAACAAATGAAAATTTACAAATATTTCTCCCCTTACTTAACAATTTAGTAGCTTCCATCAAATTTACTGAAGAAAATGAAAATAATGGTATGTTACCATTTTTAGATTGCATGATCCATAGACAAGGAAACAAGTTTAAGTTTAGCTTATACAGAAAACCCACCAAAGTATGCTCATATATCCATTATTACTCATCTCAACATGACAGAGCTTAATTATCATCATTTCAATCTATGTTTCTAAGGGCATTACTTATTTGGAGTCCAGAGTTTATTGATGATGAATTTGACAAGATATATTCTATTGGATCTAAGTTAAAGTACCCTAGATCTTTCATTGATAAATCCCTTAAGTTAGCACAGAAATCATTTTATAGAGTTGAGCCCAAACCTCCCATTGACACCAAGAATCTTTTAGTTCTCCCTTTTAATAATAATTTCACTTTGCTTCCCATGTTGCTTAAATCCTTCAATGTAAATGTTGCCTTTAGCGACTATAATACTATAAAGAATATCTTAATCAGGAATTCACCAGAAAATTCTCTTGGTTGCATCTATAAAGTTCCTTGTGGAAACTCTGATAAATTTTATGTTTGTCAGACTTTTAAGGATCTTTCTGTTAGACTTAAGGAACATAAATATAGTCTAAGAGCGGGATAAGAATCAAATGTCTTGTTTAATCATGTTAAAAACTATGATCATTGTATTGACTGGAGTAACGCCATCTCAGTTGTTAACTCTAACTCTATTACCAAGAGAAATATCATTGAATCTTCTATCATTAAATACACAAAGACTTATAATCTTAATATTAGTGATGGTCTGTACAAATTAGATAATTTTATTGTAGATAAGATTTGTAAAATGATAAGTTTATGAACGCTCGTTGCATGTTTTGGACAATCACATGTTTACTAAATGGCGTCCTAGTTTCGTCTCTTCGATGTATATCAACTGACTGTTATATTTCTCTCTTGTGTCTCCCCTGATGATGTGATTATTACACGAAAGTGAACTTGGGAACTTTTCGTGTTTCATTTTCCCCGTGGACTCATAGGAATATCTTGATCACGCGCAAAATTGTGATCCTTTCCAATATATATATATATATATATATATATATATATATATATATATATATATATATATATATATATATATATATATATATCGCTTTGTAAACCAGGTATTCCCAATCATCAGTCCTTTTTCAGCACATAAATCTACAAGCTCTTCACCATTTCCATTTACAACACTGAACACCCCATGTATACCAATTATTCCCTCAACTGCCACATTACTCACCTTTGCATTCAAATCACCCAACACTATAACCCGGTCTCGTGCATCAAAACCACTAACACACTCATTCAGCTGCTCCCAAAACACTTGCCTCTCATGATCTTTCTTCTCATGCCCAGGTGCATATGCGCCAATAATCACCCATATATATGTATATATATATATATATATATATATATATATATATATATATATATATATATATATATATATATATATATATATATATATATATATATATATATATATATATATCATCCCTGGGGATAGGGGAGAAAGAATACTTCCCACGTATTCCCTGCGTGTCGTAGAAGGCGACTAAAAGGGAAGGGAGCGGGGGGCTGGAAATCCTCCCCTCTCGTTTTTTTTAATTTTCCAAAAGAAGGGACAGAGAAGGGGGCCATTTGAGGATATTCCGCGTCTACGAGGTAGCGCAAGGAAACAGACGAAAGAAATGTCCCAACCCACCCCCATACACATGTATATACATACGTCCACACACGCAAATATACATACCTACACAGCTTTCCATGGTTTACCCCAGACGCTTCACATGCCTTGATTCAATCCAATGACAGCACGTCAACCCCTGTATACCACATCGCTCCAATTCACTCTATTCCTTGCCCTCCTTTCACCCTCCTGCATGTTTAGGCCCCGATCACACAAAATCTTTTTCATTCCATCTTTCCACCTCCAATTTGGTCTCCCACTTCTCCTCGTTCCCTCCACCTCCGAGACATATATCCTCTTGGTCAATCTTTCCTCACTCATTCTCTCCATGTGCCCAAACCATTTCAAAACACTCTCTTCTGCTCTCTCAACCACGCTCTTTTTATTTCCACATATCTCTCTTACCCTTACGTTACTTACTCGATCAAACCACCTCACACCACACATTGTCCTCAAACATCTCATTTCCAGCACATCCATCCTCCTGCGCACAACTCTATCCATAGCCCACGCCTCGTAACCATAAAACATTGTTGGAACCACTATTCCTTCAAACATACCCATTTTTGCTTTCCGAGATAATGTTCTCGACTTCCACACATTCTTCAAGGCTCCCAGAATTTTCGCCCCCTCCCCCACCCTATGATCCACTTCCGCTCCCATGGTTCCATCCGCTGCCAGATCCACTCCCAGATATCTAAAACACTTCATTTCCTCCAGTTTTTCTCCATTCAAACTCACCTCTCAATTGACTTGACCCTCAACCCTACTGTACCTAATAAATTTGCTCTTATTCACATTTACTCTTAACTTTCTTCTTCCACACACTTTACCAAACTCAGTCACCAGCTTCTGCAGTTTCTCACATGAATCAGCCACCAGCGCTGTATCATCAGCGAACAACAACTGACTCACTTCCCAAGCTCTCTCATCCCCAACAGACTTCATACTTGCCCCTCTTTCCAAAACTCTTGCATTCACCTCCCTAACTACCCCATCCATAAACAAATTAAACAACCATGGAGACATCACACACCCCTGCCGAAAACCTACATTCACTGAAAACCAATCACTTTCCTCTCTTCCTACACGTACACATGCCTTACATCCTCGATAAAAACTTTTCACTGCTTCTAACAACTTGCCTCCCACACCATATATTCTTAATACCTTCCACAGAGCATCTCTATCAACTCTATCATATGCCTTCTCCAGATCCATAAATGCTACATAAAAATCCATTTGATGTATATATATGTATATATGATATATATATATATATATATATATATATATATATATATATATATATATATATATATATATATATATATATATATATATATATATATATATATATATATATATATATATATATATCCCTGGGGATATGGGAGAAAGAATACTTCCCACGCATTCCTCAAGTGTCGTACAAGGCGATTAAAGGGGATTGGAGCGGGGGGCCAGAAACCCTCCCTCCTTGTAATTTAACTTTCTAAAAGTGGACACAGAAGAAGGTGTCACGCGCGGAGGGCTCATCCTCCTCGAAGGCTCAGACTGGGGTGTCTAAATGTGTGTGGATGTAACCAAGATGAAAGAAAAGTAGAGATAGGTAGTATGTTTGAGGAAAGGAACCTGGATGTTTAGGCTCTGATTGAAACGAGGCTCAAGGGTAAAGGTGAAGAGTTGTTTGGGAATGTCCTGGGAGTAAAGTCAGGGGTTAGTGAGAGGACAAGAGAAAGGGAAGGAGTAGGATTACTCCTGAAACAGGAGTTGTGGGAGTATGTGATAGAGTGTAAGAAAGTAAATTCTAGATTGATATGGGTAAAAGTGAAAGTTGATGGAGAGAGACGGGTGATTATTTGTGCATATGCACCTGGGCATGAGAATTATGTACATGTTTATGTATGGATACGTCTGTGTGTGTATATATATGTGTACATTGAGATGTATAGGTATGTACATTTGCGTGTGTGGACGTGTATGTATATACATGTGTGTGTGGGTGGGCTTGGCAATTCTTTCGTCTGTTTTCTTGCGCTACCTCGCTAACGCGGGAGACAGCGACAACGCAAAATAAACAAATAATATATATATATATATATATATATATATATATATATATATATATATATATATATATATATATATATATATATATATATATATATATATGTATATATATATATATACATATATATATATATATATATATATATGATATTTATATTTTCTCTCTTTTTATACTTTGTCGCTGTCTTCCGCATTAGCGAGGTAGCGCATGGAAACAGACGAAAGAATGTCCCAACACATCCACATACACATGTATATACAAACAAGTCCACACACGTACCTATACATACGTATGCATTCCAACTTATACATATAAATATATACACATGTACATAATTCAGACATATAAATATATAAACATATACATAATTCATACCTGCTGCCTTTATTAATTTCCGTTGCCACTCCGCCACACATGAAATGACAACCCCCTCCCCCTGTACGCGCGCGAGGTAGCGCTAGGAAAAGACAACAAATGCAGCATTCGCTCACACTAAGTCTCTAGCTGTCATGTATAATGCACCGAAACCACAGCTCCCTTTCCACATCCAGGCCCCACAAAACTTTCCATGATTTACCTCAGACGCTTCACATGCCCTGGTTCAATTTTACTGATAGCACGTAATCCTGTTGTACCATATCGTTCCAATTCACTCTATTTCTTGCACGCCTTTTTCCCTCCTGCATGTTCAGGCCCTGATCACTCAAAATCTTTTTCACTCCATCCTTCCACCTCCAATTTGGTCTCCCACTTCTCCTCTTTCCCTCCACCTCTGCTGACACATGTATCCTCTTTGTCAATCTTACTTCACTCATTCTCTCCATGTGACCAAACCATTTCAAAACATTTTTTTCTGCTCTCTCAACCACACTCTTTTTATTGCCACACATCTCTTTTACCCTTTAATTACTTACTTGATCAAACCACCTCACACCACATATTGTCCTCAAACATCTCATTTCCAGCACATCCACCCTCCTCCGCACAAACATATTTAGAGCCCACGGCTCACAACCATATAACATTGTTGGAGCCACTATTCCTTCAAACATACCCATTTTTGTTTTCCCAGATTATATTCTCGCCTTACAGACATTTTTCAATGTATTCGGAACTTTCTCCTCCTCGCCCACTCTGTGACTCACTTCCACTTTCATCATCTGCTGCCCAATCCACTCCCAGATTTCTAAAACACTTCACTTCCTCCAGTTTTTCTCCATTGAAACTAGAGATAATTTAACTCTGTCATGTTGTGATGAGTAATAATGGATATATGAACATAAATTGGTAGGTTTTCGGTATATGTTAAACTTAAACTTGTTTCCTTGCCTATGGATCATACAATCTAGAAATGGTAATATACCATTATTTTCATTTTCTACAGTAAATTTGATGGAAGGTACTAAATTGTTAAGTAAGGGGAGATATATTTGTAAATCTTCATTCTTTGGCCGAATACAAAGAACATCATTTATACACCTAAACCAAATTGCATTAGAAGGTAAGATATAAGATGGTAAGTTATCATCATTACAATCTATGTTCCTTAGGGCATTACGCATTTGCAGTCCAGAGAATATTGATGATGAGTTTGAGAAGATATATTCTAAGTGGATCTAAGTTAAAGTACCCTAGATCTTTCATTGATAAATCCCTTAAGTTTGCAAAGAAATTATTATATAGAGTTGAGCCCGAAAAACCTATTGACACCAATAATCTTTTAATTCTCCCTTATGATGATTATTTTACTTTACTTCCCATGTTGCTTAAATCCTTTAATGTAAATGTTGCCTTCAGGAACAAGAATACTATAAAGGATATCTTAATCAGGAATTCGCCAAAAAATTCTCCTGGATGCATCTATAAAGTGCCATGTAGAAACTGTGATAAATTTTATGTTGGATGGACGGGTAAGGATCTTTCTGTTGGACTTAAGCAACATAAATATAGTATAAGAACGGGACAAGAATCAAATGCCATGTTTAATCACGTTAAAAACTATGATCATTGTATTGACAGGAATAATGTCATCTCAGTAATTAACTCTAACTTTATTACTACGAGAAATACAATTTACTTTTCTATCACTAAAGACACAAAGAATTATAATCTTAATACTAGTGATGGTTTATACAAATTGGATAATCTATTGTTGATAAAATTTGTAAAATAAGTTTATGACACGCTCGTTGTCTGTCTTGGATAATCACATGTTTACGAAATGGCGTCCTGGCTACATCTCTAAGTTGTATATGAACTGACTTTTATATTTCTCTCTTGTGTTTCCCTTCTGATGTGATTATTACACGAAAGTGCACTTGGGAATTTATCGTGTTTCGTTTTCCCCGTTGACTCTTAAGAATATACTTGACCAAGAATAATTATGATCGTTTCCAATATATATATATATATGTATATATATATATATATATATATATATATATATATACAGAGCATCAGATTGGGGAAGAGCAGTGTGGTTTCAGAGGTGGTAGAGGATGTGTGGATCAGGTGTTTGCTTTGAAGAATGTATGTGAGAAATACTTAGAAAAGCAAATGGATTTGTATGTAGCATTTATGGATCTGGAGAAGGCATATGATAGAGTTGATAGAGATGCTCTGTGGAAGGTATTGAGAATATATGGTGTGGGAGGAAAGTTGTTAGAAGCAGTGAAAAGTTTTTATCGAGGATGTAAGGCATGTGTACGTGTAGGAAGAGAGGAAAGTGATTGGTTCTCAGTGAATGTAGGTTTGCGGCAGGGGTGTGTGATGTCTCCATGATTGTTTAATTTGTTTATGGATGGGGTTGTTAGGGAGGTAAATGCAAGAGTCTTGGAAAGAGGGGCAAGTATGAAGTCTGTTGGGGATGAGAGAGCTTGGGAAGTGAGTCAGTTGTTGTTCGCTGATGATACAGCGCTGGTGGCTGATTCATGTGAGAAACTGCAGAAGCTGGTGACTGAGTTTGGTAAAGTGTGTGGAAGAAGAAAGTTAAGAGTAAATGTGAATAGGAGCAAGGTTATTAGATACAGTAGGGTTGAGGGTCAAGTCAATTGGGAGGTGAGTTTGAATGGAGAAAAACTGGAGGAAGTGAAGTGTTTTAGATATCTGGGAGTGGATCTGGCAGTGGATGGAACCATGGAAGCGGAAGTGGATCATAGGGTGGGGGAGGGGGCGAAAATTCTGGGGGCCTTGAAGAATGTGTGGAAGTCGAGAACATTATCTCGGAAAGCAAAAATGGGTATGTTTGAAGGAATAGTAGTTCCAACAATGTTGTATGGTTGCGAGGCGTGGGCTATGGATAGAGTTGTGCGCAGGAGGATGGATGTGCTGGAAATGAGATGTTTGAGGACAATGTGTGGTGTGAGGTGGTTTGATCGAGTGAGTAACGTAAGGGTAAGAGAGATGTGTGGAAATAAAAAGAGCGTAGTTGAGAGAGCAGAAGAGGGTGTTTTGAAGTGGTTTGGACACATGGAGAGGATGAGTGAGGAAAGATTGACCAAGAGAATATATGTGTCGGAGGTGGAGGGAGCAAGGAGAAGAGGGAGACCAAATTGGAGGTGGAAAGATGGAGTGAAAAAGATGTTGTGTGATCGGGGCCTGAACATGCAGGAGGGTGAAAGGAGGGCAAGGAATAGAGTAAATTGGAGCGATGTGGTATACCGGGGTTGACGTGCTGTCAGTGGATTGAATCAAGGCATGTGAAGCGTCTGGGGTAAACCATGGAAAGCTGTGTAGGTATGTATATTTGCGTGTGTGGACGTATGTATATACATGTGTATGGGGGGGGGGGTTGGGCCATTTCTTTCGTCTGTTTCCTTGCGCTACCTCGCAAACGCGGGAGACAGCGACAAAGTATAAAAAAAAAAAAAAAAATATATATATATATATATATATATATATATATATATATATATATATATATATATATATATATATATATATATATATATATATATATATATATATATACATATATATATATATATATATATATATATATATATATATATATATATATGTATATATATATATATATATATATATATATATATATATATATATATATATATATATATATATATATATATATATATATATATATATATATATATATATATATATATGTACATATATATATATATATATATATATATTTTTTTTTTTTTTTTTTTTTTTTTTTTTTTTTTTTTCAAACTATTCGCCATTTCCCGCATTAGCGAGGTAGCGTTAAGAACAGAGGACTGGGCCTTTTTCGGAATATCCTCACCTGGCCCCCTCTGTTCCTTCTTTTGGAAAATTAAAAAAAAACGAGAGGGGAGGATTTCCAGCCCCCCGCTCCCTCCCCTTTTAGTCGCCTTCTACGACACGCAGGGAATACGTGGGAAGTATTCTTAATCCCTATCCCCAGGGATAATATATATATATATATATATATATATATATATATATATATATATATATATATATATATATATATATATATATATATATATATATATATATATATATATATATATATATATATATATATATATATGTATAGATATATATATATATATATATATATATATATATATATATATATATATATATATATATATATATATATATATATATATATATATATATATATATATATATATATATATCTATACATATATATATATATATATATATATATATATATATATATATATATATATATATATATATATATATATATATATATATATATATATATATATATAGATATATATATAATGGAAAGGATCACATTTTAGCGCGTGATCAAGAAATTCCTACGAGTTCACGGGGAAAATGAAACACGAAAAGTTCCCAAGTGCACTTTCGTGTAATAATCACATCATCAGGGGAGGCACAAGAGAGAAATATAATAGTCAGTTGATATACATCGAAGAGACGAAGCTAGGACGCCATTTGGTAAACATGTGATTGTCCAAAACATACAACGAGAGTTCATAAACTTATCATTTTACATACCTTATCAACAATAAAGTTATCTAATTTGTACAGACCATCTCTAATATTCAGATTATAATTCTTTGTGTATTCAACAATAGAAGATTCAATGATATTTCTCTTGGTAATAGAGTTAGAGTTAACAACTCAGATGGCGTTACTTCCAGTCAATACAATGATCATAGTTTTTAACATGACTAAACAAGGCATTTGATTCTTGTCCCGTTCTTATACTATATTTATGTTCCTTAAGTCTAACAGAAAGATCCTTTACAGTCTGACAAAAATAAAATTTTTCACAGTTTCCACAAGGAACTTTACAGATGCAACCAAGAGAATTTTCTGGTGAATTCCTGATTAAGATATTCTTTATAGTATTATTGTTGCTAAAGGCAACATTTACATTAAAGGATTTAAGCAACATGGGAAGCAAAGTGAAATTATTATTAAAAGGGAGAACTAAAAGATTCTTGGTGTCAGTGGGAGGTTTGGGCTCAACTCTATAAAATGATTTCTTTGCTAACTTAAGGGATTTATCAATGAAAGATCTACTGAATTAAAGAAACTTGAAATGGAGGAGGCTTTTCGCATTTCAAGAGAGAAGAAACGTGCCTTTCAAATGACGATACCGACACATTGGAAGAACCGGATGTTGGACTATTGCTATGATAAATTAAGGAAAGAACGCAATAGGCTACAAGTGTCACTAAATCGTAAGTTGTACCATCTTATTGAAAACAGCGACTGGACCAAGAGCACAAACCCATCTTTTGTGGTAAACCTGTCTAATAAACAACTAGATAAAGATTCCTTGTGTGCATTAAGCTATGGTTTAAGTTTTGTGTCCTCTAACAGAGAAGCCAGCTTTGTTGATGTCACAAAGTCCTTTTGTAATTTAGAAAAATAGAGTAATTTAAGTAATGATGATATTAATATTTGCAAGGGTTTAACGTATGCCAGTTTGTCAAAACCAGTGGAAGCTAATTACCCTAAAAGATACGTACGTCTCTAAGTTGTATATGAACTGACTTTTATATTTCTCTCTTGTGTTTCCCTTCTGATGTGATTATTACACGAAAGTGCACTTGGGAATTTATCGTGTTTCGTTTTTCCCGTGGACTCTTAAGAATATACTTGACCAATCATAATTATGATCGATTCCACAATATATATATATATATATATATATATATATATATATATATATATATATATATATATATATATATATATATATATATATATATATATATATATATATATATATATAAAAAGGGCAAATGAGAGTTGGGGTGAGAGAGTATCATTAAATTTTAGGGAGAATAAAAAGATGTTCTGGAAGGAGGTAAATAAAGTGCGTAAGACAAGGGAGCAAATGGGAACTTCAGTGAAGGGCGCAAATGGGGAGGTGATAACAAGTAGTGGTGATGAGAGAAGGAGATGGAGTGAGTATTTTGAAGGTTTGTTGAATGTGTTTGATGAGAGAGTGGCAGATATAGGGTGTTTTGGTCGAGGTGGTGTGCAAAGTGAGAGGGTTAGGGAAAATGATTTGGTAAACAGAGAAGAGGTAGTGAAAGCTTTGCGGAAGATGAAAGCCGGCAAGGCAGCAGGTTTGGATGGTATTGCAGTGGAATTTATTAAAAAAGGGGGTGACTGTATTGTTGACTGGTTGGTAAGGTTATTTAATGTATGTATGACTCATGGTGAGGTGCCTGAGGATTGGCGGAATGCGTGCATAGTGCCATTGTACAAAGGCAAAGGGGATAAGAGTGTGTGCTCAAATTACAGAGGTATAAGTTTGTTGAGTATTCCTGGTAAATTATATGGGAGGGTATTGATTGAGAGGGTGAAGGCATGTACAGAGCATCAGATTGGGGAAGAGCAGTGTGGTTTCAGAAGTGGTATAGGATGTGTGGATCAGGTGTTTGCTTTGAAGAATGTATGTGAGAAATACTTAGAAAAGTAAATGGATTTGTATGTATCATTCATGGATCTGGAGAAGGCATATGATAGAGTTGATAGAGATGCTCTGTGGAAGGTATTAAGAATATATGGTGTGGGAGGCAAGTTGTTAGAAGCAGTGAAAAGTCTTTATCGAGGATGTAAGGCATGTGTACGTGTAGGAAGAGAGGAAAGTGATTGGTTCTCAGTGAATGTAGGTTTGCGGCAGGGGTGTGTGATGTCTCCATGGTTGTTTAATTTGTTTATGGATGGGGTTGTTAGGGAGGTAAATGCAAGAGTTTTGGAAAGAGGGGCAAGTATGAAGTCTGTTGGGGATGAGAGAGCTTGGGAAGTGAGTCAGTTGTTGTTCGCTGATGATACAGCGCTGGTGGCGGATTCATGTGAGAAACTGCAGAAGCTGGTGACGGAGTTTGGTAAAGTGTGTGGAAGAAGAAAGTTAAGAGTAAATGTCAATAAGAGCAAAGTTATTAGGTACAGTAGGGTTGAGGGTCAAGTCAATTGGGAGGTGAGTTTGAATGGTGAGAGGCTGGAGGAAGTGAAGTGTTTTAGATATCTGGGAGTGGATCTGTCAGCGGATGGAACCATGGAAGCGGAAGTGGATCATAGGGTGGGGGAGGGGGCGAAAATTTTGGGAGCCTTGAAAAATGTGTGGAAGTCGAGAACATTATCTCGGAAAGCAAAAATGGGTATGTTTGAAGGAATAGTAGTTCCAACAATGTTGTATGGTTGCGAGGCGTGGGCTATGGATAGAGTTGTGCGCAGGAGGATGGATGTGCTGGAAATGAGATGTTTGAGGACAATGTGTGGTGTGAGGTGGTTTGATCGAGTAAGTAACATAAGGGTAAGAGAGATGTGTGGAAATGAAAAGAGCGTGGTTGAGAGAGCAGAAGAGGGTGTTTTGAAATGGTTTGGGCACATGGAGGGAATGAGTGAGGAAAGATTGACCAGGAGGATATATGTGTCGGAGGTGGAGGGAACGAGGAGAAGAGGGAGACCAAATTGGAGGTGGAAGGATGGAGTGAAAAGGATTTTGTGTGATCGGGGCCTGAACATGCAGGAGGGTGAAAGGAGGGCAAGGAATGGAGTGAATTGGAGCGATGTGGTATACAGGGGTTGACGTGATGTCAGTGGATTGAATCAGGGCATGTGAAGCGTCTGGGGTAAACCATGGAAGGCTGTGTAGGTATGTATATTTGCGTGTGTGGACGTGTGTATGTACATGTGTATGGGGGGGGTTAGGGCCATTTCTTTCGTCTGTTTCCTTGCGCTACCTCGCAAACGCGGGAGACAGCGACAAAGTATAAAAAAAAAAAAAAAAAAAAAATATATATATATATATATATATATATATATATATATATATATATATATATATATATATATATATATATATATATATATATATATATAAATATATATAATGGAAAGGACGCCATTTGGTATCTTTTGGTAAACATGTGATTGTCCAAAACATACAACGAGCGTTTATAAACTTATCATTTTACAAACCTTATCAACAATAAAGTTATCTAATTTGTACAGACCATCTGTAATATTCAGATTATAATTCTTTGTGTATTTAACAATAGAAGATTCAATGACATTTCTCTTGGTAATAGAGTTAGAGTTAACAACTCAGATGGCGTTACTTTCAGTCAATACAATGATCATAGTTTTTAACATGACTAAACAAGGCATTTGATTCTTGTCCCGTTCTTATACTATATCTATGTTCCTTAAGTCTAACAGAAAGATCCTTACCAGTCTGACCAACATAAAAATTTTCACAGTTTCCACAAGGAACTTTATAGATGCAACCAAGAGAATTTTCTGGTGAATTCCTGATTAAGATATTCTTTATAGTATCATTGTTGCTAAAGGCAACATTTACATTAAAGGATTTAAGCAACATGGGAAGCAAAGTGAAATTATTATAAAAAGGGAGAACGAAAAGATTCTTGGTGTCAATGGGAGGTTTGGGCTCAACTCTATAAAATGATTTCTTTGCTAGCTTAAGGGATTTATCAATGAAAGATCTATTGAATTAAAGAAACTTGAAATGGAGGAGGCTTTTCGCATTTCAAGAGAGAAGAAACGTGCCTTTCAAATGAAAATACCGACACACTGGAAGAACCGGATGTTGGACTATTGCTATGATAAATTAAGGAAAGAACGCAACAGGCTACAAGTGTCACTAAATCGTAAGTTGTACCATCTTATTGAAAACAGTGACTGGACCAAGAACACAAACCCATCTTTTGTGGTAAAACTCTCTAATAAACACCTAGATAAAGATTCCTTGTGTGCATTAGGCTATGGTTTAAGTTTTGTGTCCTCTAACAGAGAAGCCAGCTTTGTTGATGTCACAAAGTCCTTTTGTAATTTAGAAAAATAGAGTAATTTAAGTAATGATGATATTAATATTTGCAAGGGTTTAACGTATGCCAGTTTGTCAAAACCAGTGGAAGCTAATTACCCTAAATGATACATAAGAGTTATTAACAGCTTAAAAAAAGACAAGGATATAGGTATTACCAAAGCAAATAAGGCTAACACTGTTGTGATTTTAGACAAAAGTAATTATTTATCTAAAATGAATGATTTTCTAAATGATAACACAACATATTCTAAACTTAGTAAAAATCCCTTAGAAGCAGTTAATTCTCACTTCAATAAAGAATTGAAGTTGTTGTTGAAAGGTAACATTTCTCTTATCAAAAATCTGTCATCTTTGTCCCCTCCATTGCCATATATGTATGGACTTATCAAAACACATGAACAAAATTTTCCAGCAAGACCTATAGTGAGTTCATAAGGCTCCATCACATATAAATTATCAAAATCAAAATGGCTATTTTTCTTATTAAGCCCTTTAGTGGGTAAGGGATAAATTTCTAATATCATGAACAATGTAGATTTAGTCAACAAACTAAACAATATCATTATTAATTTTGATTTCAAACTAGTTAGCTTTGATGTTTCCTCACTTTTCACTAAAGTTCCAGTTGATGACCTTTTCGAATATTCATTTTATGTCTTGGATGATATTCATTTACCTGTTTCAGAGTATAATTTCATTGAACTGATAAAAATTGTGTATAAAAGACTGTATTTCAATTTAAAGGAGATTAATATGCTCAAAAATTTGGTATGGCAATGGGTAACCCTCTTTCACCTGTACTAAGTAATCTTTATATGGAATTTTTTGAAACAAAATTACTAAAGGATATCTTACCTGCTAATGCAATTTGGTTTAGTTATGTAGATGATGTTCTTTGTGTTTGGCCAACAGATGAAAATTTACAAATATTTCTCCCCTTACTTAACAATTTAGTACCTTCCATCAAATTTACTGTAGAAAGTGAAAATTATGGTATTTTACCATTTTTAGATTGCATGATTCATATACAAGGAAACAAGTTTAAGTTTAGCATATACAGAAAACCCACCAATGTATGTTCATATATCCATTATTACTCATCTCAACATAACAGAGTTAAATTATCACCATTTCAATCTATGCTCCTAAGGGCATTACGTATTCGCAGTCCAGAGTTTATTGATGATGAGTTTTAGAAGATATACTCTATTGGATCTAAGTTAAAGTACCCTAGATCTTTCATTGATAAATCCCTTAAGTTAGCAAAGAAATCATTTTATAGAGTTGAGCCCAAACCTCCCATTGACACCAATAACCTTTTAGTTCTCCCTTTTGATAATAATTTCACTTTGCTTCCCATGTTGCTTAAATCCTTTAATGTAAATGTTGCCTTTAGCAACAATATAACTATAAGGAATATCTTAATCAGGAATTCACCAGAAAATTCTCTTGGTTGCATCTATAAAGTTCCTTGTGGAAACTGTGAAAAATTTTATGTTTGTCAGACTGTTAAGGATCTTTCTGTTAGACTTAAGGAACATAAATGTAGTATAAGAACGGGACAAAAATCAAATGCCATGTTTAATCATGTTAAAAACTATGATCATTGTATTGACTGGAGTAACGCCATCTCAGTTGTTAACTCTAACTCTATTACCAAGAGAAATATCATTGAATCTTCTATTATTAAATACAAAAAGAATTATAATCTGAATATTAGAGATGGTCTGTACAAATTAGATAACTTTATTGTTGATAAGATTTATAAAATGATAAGTTTATGAACGCTCGTTGTATGTTTTGGACAATCACATGTTTACCAAATGGCGTCCTAGCTTCGTCTCTTCGAAATATATCAACTGACTGTCATATTCCTCTCTTGTGTCTCTCCTGATGATGTGATTATTACACGAAAGTGCACTTGGGAACTTTTCGTGTTTCATTTTCCAAAAGAAGGAACAGAGAAGAGGTCCAGGTGAGGATATTCCCTCAAAGGCCCAGTCCTCTGTTCTTAACGCTACCTCGCTATCGCGGGAAATAGCGAATAGTATGAAAAAAAAAAAAAAAAAAAAAATATATATATATATATATATATATATATATATATATATATATATATATATATATATATATATATATATATATATATATATATACATATATATATATAATTACAGAGGTATAAGTTTGTTGAGTATTCCTGGTAAATGATATGGGAGGGTATTGATTGAGAGGGTGAAGGCATGTACAGAGCATCAGATTGGGGAAGAGCAGTGTGGTTTCAGAAGTGGTAGAGGATGTGTGGATCAGGTGTTTGCTTTGAAGAATGTATGTGAGAAATACTTAGAAAAGCAAATGGATTTGTATGTAGCATTTATGGATCTGGAGAAGGCATATGATAGAGTTGATAGAGATGCTCTGTGGAAGGTATTAAGAATATATGGTGTGGGAGGCAAGTTGTTAGAAGCAGTGAAAAGTTTTTATCGAGGATGTAAGGCATGTGTACGTGTATTAAGAGAGGAAAGTGATTGGTTCTCAGTGAATGTAGGTTTGCGGCAGGGGTGTGTGATGTCTCCATGGTTGTTAAATTTGTTTATGGATGGGGTTGTTAGGGAGGTGAATGCAAGAGTCTTGGAAAGAGGGGAAAGTATGAAGTCTGTTGGGGATGAGAGAGCTTGGGAAGTGAGTCAGTTGTTGTTCGCTGATGATACAGCGCTGGTGGCTGATTCTGTGAGAAACTGCAGATGCTGGTGACTGAGTTTGGTAAAGTGTGTGAAAGAAGAAAGTTAAGAGTAAATGTGAATAAGAGCAAGGTTATTAGGTACAGTAGGGTTGAGGGTCAAGTCAATTGGGAGGTGAGTTTGAATGGAGAAAAACTGGAGGAAGTAAAGTGTTTTAGATATCTGGGAGTGGCTCTGGCAGCGGATGGAACCATGGAAGCGGAAGTGGATCATAGGGTGGGGGAGGGGGCGAAAATTCTGGGAGCCTTGAAGAATGTGTGGAAGTCGAGAACATTATCTCGGAAAGCAAAAATGGGTATGTTTGAAGGAATAGTGGTTCCAACAATGTTGTATGGTTGCGAGGCGTGGGCTATGGATAGAGTTGTGCGCAGGAGGATGGATGTGCTGGAAATGAGATGTTTGAGGACAATGTGTGGTGTGAGGTGGTTTGATCGAGTGAGTAACGTAAGGGTAAGAGAGATGTGTGGAAATAAAAAGAGCGTGGTTGAGAGAGCAGAAGAAGGTGTTTTGAAGTGGTTTGGGCACATGGAGAGAATGAGTGAGGAAAGATTGACCAAGAGGATATATGTGTCGGAGGTGGAGGGAACGAGGAGAAGAGGGAGACCAAATTGGAGGTGGAGAGATGGAGTGAAAAAGATTTTGTGTGATCGGGGCCTGAACATGCAGGAGGGTGACAGGAGGGCAAGGAATAGAGTGAATTGGAGCGATGTGGTATACCGGGGTTGACGTGCTGTCGGTGGATTGAATCAAGGCATATGAAGCGCCTGGGGTAAACCATGGAAAGCTGTGTAGGTATGTATATTTGCGTGTGTGGACGTATGTATATACATGTGTATGGGGGGGGTTGGGCCATTTCTTTCGTCTGTTTCCTTGCGCTACCTCGCAAACGCGGGAGACAGCGAGAAAGTATAATAAAAAAAAAATAATAATATATATATACAGGTGGTGATATGTATATGTATATGTGCCTGTATTTGCGTTTATGTAAATGTATGTGCAAATGAGTGGGTGAGCCATTCTTCCTCTATATCCTGGCGCTACCTCCCTGGCACGGGAAACAGTGATCAAGTATAAGAAGTAAATGAATAAAATACTATCTGCTGGTAACGTGAGCCTGATGTGATATGACCTCTGTAGTGTTGCCTATGCAAGTGAGAAACAGGGTATTCGATTACGTGTAATGGTATAATTATTTCCCTTTTGGGGACGATCATAGCCTACCAGTTAGCATTCTCGAATACAACGCAAAAGGTCCTGTGTTCGAATTCTAGTTATTGAAGGGCATTATTTGTCTCATGAATATGTAGTTTCATATAAATTATGTACGTGTTCATATAGATCTGCAATTGTACAGTAAGGTTTAGGGAAATTCTCATTGCTTGTAATGTGATCTTCGTGGGGTCTGACCCATTTAGGCCCCATTGCTCATTGATGTTACACGAAGGGATATTGATTACATGTAATGGAATATTCATTTCCCTATTTGGGTCGAACATAGTCTTATTATTGTTGGCGTTTATCATACAAAAGGTCCTAGTTCGAATCCTGGCTGTTGGAGGGTATTATGTGTTCTATCAAAGCGTGCATTCATATGCACTATATTCGTGTTCATATACTTTTGCGTTTGTAAAATGAGGTTCTGTAAAATGCTAACTGTTGTTAATGCGAGACTGATAGGATTTCAGCGGCGCAGGCCCCGTAGCTCGTGGGTATGACCCAAAAGGTATTCGATTATGTGTCATCAAATAGTCGTTTCCCCATTATAGCCGATTGTTGCCCAGCTCTTACCGTTCCAGTATGCTACAGAAAAGGTCCTCGGTTCGAATCCTGGCTGTTGGAGGGTATTATGTGTTCTATGAAAGTGTGCGTTCATATGGACTATATTCGTGTTTATATACCTCTTCTTTTATTATTAAGATATTGCAAAATGCTAACCCCTAGTGATGTGAGCTTGATGTGATTTAACCGATGTAGACCTCGTTGCTCATGGATGTGAAACGAAGGGTATTCGAATAAATACCATCGAATAGTCATTTTCGTGTTAGGAGCGATCCTAATCTAGCTGTTAGCCTTCCCGAATACCACGCAAAAGGCCCTGTGTTCGAGTTCTTACTGTTGAAAGGTATCATTTTTCTACGAAAGCGCGTTCATATGCACTATATTCGTATTCACATACCTCCTTGTTTGTAGAGGAGGGTTCTGTACAATGTTAGCTACTGTTAATGTGAGTCCGATGGAATTTGACCGGTGTGGATATCGTTGCTCTTGAATAAAAGACGAAGGTTATTCGATTACTTTTTATCTAATAGTCATTTCCCTATTTGGGGTGATCAATATATAACATATAGCGTTCCCGAAACCACGCAAAGCATCTTGGATTCGAATCCTGTTTGTTGGAAGGTATTATGTACTCTATGAAAGGGCAGATTCGTAAACCTCCTCGATGTACGTCAAGGTTCTATAGAATGTTAACTACTGATAATGTGATCCTGACACAATTGTATCGGTGTACATCTCGTCGTTTGTGGGTCTAACCCAAAAGATACTTCATTACTTGTAATCGAATATTCATTTCTTTATTACGAGCAATCATAGCGTAGATGTTAACGTTCCCGAATACCACGCAGATGTTCCTGGGCTAGAATCCGAGCTGTTAGAGGGAATTATGTGTTTTATGAAAGTGCATATTCTTATGCACTATTTTCGTGTTTGTACAGTAGCTTCTGTAAAATGATAACTGCTGGTAATGAGAGCCTGGTGGGATTTGACCGCTGTAGAACCCTTTGCTCATGGATGTGAGACGAACGGTATTCGAATACGTGCAATCGGATAGTCATTTCGCTATTAAGGGCGATCCTAGTCTAGCTGTTAGACTTCCCAAATAAAACAGAAAAAATCCTGGGTTCAAATCCTTGCTGTTGAAGGGTATTATGTGTTTTACGAAATTGCATATTCCTTTTCATTACATTCGTGTTCTTATACCTCTTCGTTTGTAGAAAAAGATTCTCTAAAATGTTATTTGCTGATAATGTGATCTGATGGGATTTGACCGGTGTAGACTGTAAACCCCGTTACTTTATCATGTGAAACGAGGGGTATTCGATTACGTGTAATCGAACAGTCATTTCTCTATTAGCAGCGACCATAGCCTAGCTGTTTACGTTCCGAAATACCATGGAAATGGTCATGGGCTCGAATCCTGGCTGTTGAATGGTATTATGTGTTCTATGAAAATGTGTTCTCATACAAACTATATTCGTGTTGATATACCTACGTGTAAGGTTCTGTGAAATGCTAACTGCTGTTGATGTGAGACTGAAGGGATTTGACCTCTGTAGACCTTATTGTTCACTGAAGTGAGAAACTTTGTATTCGAATATGTGAAATCAATAGTCATTACCCTATTTGGGGCGATCATAGCCTACCTATTACCGTTCTCGAATATCACACAAATGTTCCTGTGTTCGAATCCTTGCTGTTGAAGGGTATTATGTGTTCTATGAAAGTCCAGTCGTGTTCGTATACCTCTTCGTTTATAGAAAAAGATTTTCTAAAATGCTATCTGCTTGTAATGTGATCCTGATGGGACTTGACCGGTGAAGACCCCATGGCTCATTCATGTTACACAAAGCGATGTCGCTTACATGTAATGGGATATTTATTTTCGTAATAAGGTCGATCATAGCCTGGGTTCGAATCCTGGCTGTTGAAGGGTATTATGTATTCGATGAAAGTGCAAGGTTATATGCATGATATTCATGTTCATATACCTATGTGTTTGTAAAATGAGACTGTAAAATGCTAACCGTTGGTAATGTAGGCCTGATGGGGTTTGACCTGTGTGGAGCTCGTTGCTCGTGGGTGTGATCTGAAAGGTATTCGATTATTTGTAATAATATAGTCATTTCCCTATTACGGCCGAACATAGCCTGGCTCTTAGCGTTCTCGAATACCACGCAAAAGACAATCGGTTCGAATTTTAGCTGCTGGAGGGTATTATGTGTTCTCTGAATGTGTGCGTTCATATGTACTATTCTCGTATTCAAATACCTTCTCGTTTATACATTAAGGTTGTGTAGAATGCTATTAGCACTCTTACTACTGTTAGCTTGATAGGATGTACCGGTGTAGATCCCGTTGCTCGTAGGTGTGACCCTAAAGTTATACGATTATATGTAACTGAATAGTTATATCCATATTAAGAGTGACTATATCCTAGCTGTTAACGTTCCCGTATTCCACTCAAAAGGTCCTCAGCTCGAATCCAGGCTGCTGGATAGTATTATGAGTTGTATGAAAATGCAAGTTCATATGGACTACAGTCGTGTTCATATACCTCCGTATTTGTAAAATAAGATTCTAAAAAATGCTAACTGCTGATTATGTGAGCCTGAAGTGTTGACCCCCTATGCTCATGGATATGAGATGAAGGGTAATCGATGAAGTGTAATCCAACTGTCATTTCCCTATTAAAGACCATCATAGACTACCTGTTACCGTTCCCAAAAACCATACAAAAGGTCCAGCTTTTGAATCCTACATGTTTCAGGGCATTATGTGCTCTATGATAGTGTGCGTCCTTATGCATTAAATTCGTGCTCACATTTCTCCGCACTTGTACAGTAAGGTTGTATGAGTTTTATGAAAATGTGCTTTCTTATACATTATATTTGTGTTAATATACCTCCACGTTTTACTGTAAGGCTCTGGTAGTGTGAGCCTGATGGAATTTGACCGGTGTAGACACTGTTGCTCATGGAAGTGAGAAACATGGTATTCGATTACATTTAATAGAATAGTAATTTCCATATTTGGGGCGATTATGGCCTACCTGTTAGCGTTCTCGAATACCGCACAATAGGTCTTGAGTTTGAATTCTGGCATTTGAATGGTATTATATGTTCTATGAATGTATAAATTCATATACATTATATTCGTCTTCAAATACTTCTGCATTTGTACAGTAAGGTTCTGTAAAATGTTAACAGCTTGTAATGTTATCCTGATGGGATTTGAAATGTGTAGACTCCATTGCTCATTAATGTTACACGAAGAGATATCACTTACGTGTAATCGAATTTTCATTTTCCTATTAGGGTCTATCATTGCCTACTTATTCGAATCCTAGCAGTAGGAGGTTATCATGTGTTATATGAAAGTACAAGTTCATATGCAATATATTTGCGTTCATATACTTTTGCATTTGTGAAATGAAACTCTGTAAAATGCTAACTGATGTTATGTAAGCCTGATGGGATTTGACCTTTGTAAATCCCGTAGCTCGTGGGTGTGACCCGAAATAAATTCGATTAAGTGTAATCAAATAGTTATTTTCCCATTCTGGCCAATCACTGCCTAAGTCTTAGCGTTCCCGAAAACCACATAAAAGGTCCTCAGTTCGTAATCCTAGCTGTTGTAGGGTATTATATGTTCTATGGAAGTGAGTGTTCTTATACCTCTTCGTTTATACATTAACGTCTTGTAAAATGCTAACTCCTAATGTGAGCTTGATGGGATTTAACCGGTGTAGACCCCGTTTCTCATGAATGTGAGACGAAGGGTATGCGAATACGCTCAATCGAATAGTATTCTCCCTATTAGGCGCGATCCTACTCTAGCTGTTTGTCTTCCCTAATAACTCGCAAAAGGCCCTGTGTTTGAGTCCTTACTATTGAAAGGTATTAATTTCTAGGAAAGTGCACGTTCATATGCACGTATTCGTGTTCATATACATCCTCGTTTAAACAATTAGGTTCTATATAATGCTAACTAGCGGTAATGTGAGTCCGGCGGGATTTGACCGATGTAGACTCCTTTGCTCTTTAATAATTGACGAAGGGTATTCGATTATGTGTTATTGAATAATAATTTCCTTATTTGGGGCGATCCATTTCTAGCTGTTAGCTTTCCCGAATACCACGCAAAATGTCCTGGGGCGAATCCTGGGTGTTGGAAGATATTATGTGCTCTATGAAAGAGTGCGTTCTTATGCAATATTTTCGTTTTCATATACCTCTACATTTGTACAGTAAAGTTTCTGTAAGATGTTAACTCTTAGTGATGTGAAGCTGATGGGATTTAACAGGTGCCGACCCCGTTGTTATTGGATATGAGACGAAGGGTATTCCGATACGTGTAATCGAAAAGTCATTTCCGTATTATGGGTAATCATAGTCTAGCTGTTAGAATTTCCGTATACCACTTGTAAAAACCTGTGTCCAAATCCTCTCTGTTGAAGGGTACCAAGTGTTCTATGGCAGTTCATGTTCATATGTACTCTATTCGAGTTCTTATACCTCGTCGTCTGTAGAATAAGGTTCTCTAAAATGCTGTCTTCTGGTAATGTGAGTCTAATAGGATCTGACCTGTGTAGACTGTACACCCAGATACTCTATGATGTGAGACGAAGGGTATTCGATTATTTGTACTCTAATAGTCCTTTCTTTACTAGGAGCGATTATAGCCTTGTCATTAGCGCTCTCAAATATCAGGGAAGAGGTCCTCGGGTCGAATCCTGGCTTTTGAAGAGTATCATGCGTTCCACGAGGGTGTTTTCATGTACATTACATTCGTATCAATATACCTCCGTGTTTGTAAAGTAAAGTTCTAATGCTAATCTAAGCCTGAAGGGGTTTGACTGGTGGAGACCCTGTTGCTCAATGAATTGAAAAACACGGTATTCGATTACGTGTAATGGAATAATAATTTCCCTATTTGAGGCGATCATAGCTTACCTATTAGCGTTCCCGAATAAGACGTAAAAGGTCTTGTGTTTGAATCCTGGCTGTTGAAGGGTATTATATTTTCTATGAAAGTATACGTCCATATACATTATATTCGTGCTCATTCACCTCTGCATTTATACAGAATGGTTTTGTAAAATGCTTACTGCTTGTAATGTGATCCTGATGGAATTTGAC
Organism: Panulirus ornatus; assembly: GCF_036320965.1. NCBI lineage: Eukaryota > Metazoa > Arthropoda > Malacostraca > Decapoda > Palinuridae > Panulirus > Panulirus ornatus. Next base: position 24,949,895 of record NC_092269.1, read on the forward strand.
TGGTGTAGACACAATTGCTCATTCATGTTACACGTGTAATCGAATATTCATTTTCTTATTAGGGTCGATTATAGCCTACTCATTAGCGTTCCCGAATACCACGCAAAAGGTCCTGGGTTCAAATCCTGGCTGTTGGAGAGTGTCATGTGTTCTATGGAAGTGCAAGGTCATATGCACTAAATTCGTGTTCATATACCTTTACGTTTATAAAATGAGGCTCTGTAAAATGCTAACTGCTGGGAATGTGACCCTGGCGGGGTTTGACCGGTGTAGACCCCATTGCGCGTGAGTGTGGCTCGAAAGGTATGCGATTACGTGTAATCAGATAGTCATATCCCTGTTATTGACGAACATAGCTTAGCTCTTAGCGTTCCCGGGCACCAAACAAAAAGTTCTCGGTTCGAATCCTAACTGTTGGAAAGTATTATTTGTTATAAGAAAGTGTGCGTTTATATGCACTGTATTCGTGTTTGTATACCTCCTCGTTTATACATTAAGGTTTTTTAAAATACTAGCTCCTAGTAATGTGAGCTTGATATGATTTAACCGGTGTAGACCACGTTGCTCATGGATGTGAATCAAAGGGTATTCGAATAAATGCCATCGAATAGTCATTTTCCTATTACGAGCGATCCACGCAAAAGGTCCTGGGTTCTAGTCCTACTGTTGAAGGGTACTATTGTTCTATAAGAGCGCACTTTCATGTGCACTATATTCGTTCATACACCTACTCGTTTGTAGAGGAATGTTCTATACGATACTAAATATTGGTAATATGAGCCCGATCGGATTTGACCGAAGTAGACCATGTTGTTCTTCAATATAAGACAAAGGGTATTCGACTGTGTGTTAATAAATAGCCATTTCCCTATTTTGGGCGATCCTTTTCTACCAGTTATCGTTTCCTAGTACCACGTAAAACGTCATGGGTTCGAATCCTGGTTGTTGGAGGGTATTAAGTGTTCTATGAAATTGTGCCTTCTTATGCAATATTTTCGTTTTCACGTACCTCTACGTTTGTACTGTTAGGATCTGTAACATGCTAACTCCTAGTAATGTGAGCCTGATGGGATTTGACCAGTATAAAACCCTTAGTGATAAATATGAAACGAAGGGTATATGAATTAATGCAATCGAATAGGCATTTCCCTATTAGGGGAGATCCTAATCTAGCTGTTAGACTTCCCAAATACCACGGAAAAAGTTCTAGGTTCAAATCCATGCTATTGAAGGGTATTATGTGTTCTATGAAAGTGCCCATTCATATGCGCTATATTCGTCTTCATATACCTCCTCTTTTGTAGAATAAGGTTCTATAAAATGCTGTCTGCTGATAATTTGAGGCTGATGGGATTTGACTGGTGGAGACTGTAGACCCCGTTACTCTGAGATGTGAGACGAAGGGTATTCGATAATCTTGATATAATAGTCATTCCGCTATTAGGAGTGATCATAGTCTAGCTGTTACCGTTCCCAGATACAACGGGACACGTCATAGGATCGAATCCTTGCTGTTGAAGGGTATTGTGAGCCTGATGGGTTCTGACCGGTGTAGACCCCGTTGCTCGTGGGTGTAACCCGAAAGGTATTCAATTACGTGTAATCAAATAGTCATATCCTTATTACGGTTGATCATAGCCTACTTTTTAGCTTTTTCGAATATCAAGCAAGAGGTCCCATGCTCGAAACCATCCTTTCCATGAGAATATCCTCGAATTTGTTCGCATTCTCAAAAACCGTACTGCACAAAAAGTTCTCAATTATGACAACACTATAAGGAGAGCTCTCATCGAAAAAAGCCCATCAAATAATACAGGTGTTATTTACAAAGTCCCATGTAAAAGCAGTAACAAATTATGTACTGGACAACCGAAGAAAGATTTGGAGACAAGGATATCACAAAATAAGTGCAATGTTAAGACGTCCCAACAGAGCAGCGGGTTATTTGATTTAGCCATAGCTAAATCAAATTGCTTAGTGAAAGAAATATATTTGAATCATGTTTGATCTCTGGCACTTTTAATCATGATATTGATGTGTTCTTTGGCCATTTCAAACGTGACAAACTATTACCTGAAATGATCATTGAGATGTATCCCCCAGAATAATCCTTTCCACACACCAGGTCAGACACGTTAGGTGATAGCATTTGACCGGTGCAAACCCTGTTGTTCATGAAAGTAAAACGAAGGGTAACAATTACGTGTAATCGAGTGGTCACTTCCCTATTAGGGGTGATCTTAAACTAGCTGTAAGCGTTCCAGAATACCACACAAAAGGTCTTGGGTTCGAATTCGGGTGTTAAAATGTATCATGTGTTCTATGAAAGTGCGTGCTCATATGCACTATATTCGCGTTCATATACCTCCGCTTTTTTATAAGTACGCTCTCTAAAATACTTACTACTGGTAATGTGAGCCTGATGAGACGTGACCAGTGCAGACCTCAATTTTATGGATGGGAGACGAAGGGTATTCGATTACGTATATTCGAACAGTTATTTTTCCCATTAGACAGTTATCATAGCTTAGCTTGTAACGTTCCTGGATACCATGCCAAAAGGCCGAGGTTCTATTCCTGGCTACTGAAAGGTTTTATTTGTTTCAAAAAAAAAAAAAGCAAAATATTCGTGTATATGTAGCTCTGTGGATGTACAGAAAGGTTCTGGAGAATGCTAACAGATGGTAATGGGATCCTGATTGGATGTGACCGGTGTAGACCCCTCGGCTTATGGATGTCAGATGAAGGGTATTCGATTAAGAGTAATCGAATAAACATTTCCCTATTAAGCACGATCATAGACTAGCTATTAGCGTTTCCGAATACCACGCAAAATGTCCTGGGGTCAAATCCTGGCTGTTGGAGGGTATTATGTATTCTATGAAAGTGTGCTTTCTTATGGAATAAATTCATTTTAGTATACCCCTAACTTTGTGCAGTAACGTTCTATAAAATACTAATTCCTTGTAATGTAAGCCTGATGGGAATTAACCAGTGTAGCCCCCGTTCTTCGTGAATGTGAGAAGAAGGGTACTCGAATAACTGCAATCAAACAGTCGTTTCCTTACTAGGGGCAGTCTAAGTCTAGCTGTTAGCTTTCCCGAACCCCACGGAAAAGGTCATGGGTTACGTAAAATCTTTGCTGTTGAAGGGTAATATGAGCCTAATGGAATTTGACAGGTGTAGACCGATTGCTCGTGGGTGTGACCTGAAAGGTATTCGATTACGTATCTTATTTGATTTATTACACTTTGTCGCTGTCTCCCGCGTTAACGAGGTATCGCAAGGAAACAGACGAAAGAATGGGCCAACCCACCCACAAACTCATGCATGTACATACGCGTCCACACACGCACATATACATACCTACACATCTCTTCGTATACATATATATACACCCACAGACATATACATATATACATATGTACATAATTCAAACTGTCTGCCCTTATTCATTCCCGTCGCCACAACGCCAACCATGAAATGACAACACCCTCCCCCCGCATGTGGGTGAGGTAGCGCTAGGAAAAGACAACAAAGACCACATTCGTCCCCACTCAGTCTCTAGCTGTCATTTATAATGCACCGAAACAACAGGTCCCTTTCCACATCCAGGCCCCACAGAACTTTCCATGGTTTACCCCAGCCTCTTCACATGCTCTGGTTCAATCCATTGACAGCACGTCGACCCCAGTATACCACATCGTTCCAATTCATTTTATTCCTTGCATGCCTTTCACCCTCCTGCATGTTCAGGCATGTTCAAAATCTTTTTCACTCCATCTTTCCACATCGAATTTGGTCTTCCACTTCTCCTCGTTCCCTCCATCTCTGACACATGTATCATCTTGGTCAATCTTTCCTCACACATTCTTTCCATGTAACCAAGCCATTTCAAAACACCCTCTTCTGCTCTCTCAACCACACGCTTTTTATTACCACACATCTCTCTTACCCTTTCATCACTTACTCGATCAAACCACTTCACACCACATATTGTCCTCAAACATCTCATTTCCAACACATCCACCCTCATCCGCACAACTCCATCTATAGCCCACGCCTCACAACCATATAACATTGTCGGAAACACTATTCCCTCAAACATTCCCATTTCTGGTTTCTGAGATAACGATCTAGCCTTCCAGACATTTTTCAACGATCCCAGAACTTTCGCCCCCTCCCCCACCCTATGACTCACTTCCGCTTCCATTCTTCCATCCGCTGCCAAATCCACTCGCAGATATCTAGAACACTTCACTTCCTCCAGTTTATCTAAATTCAAACGTACCTCAAAATTAACTTGGCCCTCAACCCTACTGTACCTAATATTCTTGCTCTTATTTACATTTATTCTCAGCTTTCTTCTTTCACACACTTTACCAAACTCAATCAACTCTTTCTCCAGTTTCTCACACGAATCAGCGACCAGCGTTGTATCATCATCGAAAAACTGACTCACTTCCCAAGCTCTCTCATCCACAACAGACTGCATACTTTCCTCTCACTCCAAAACTCTTGCATTCACCTCCCTAACAACCCCATCCATAAACAAATTAAACAACCATGGAGACATTACGCACCCCTGCCGCAAAACGACATTCACTGAGAACCGATCACATTCCTCTCTTCCTACTTGTACACATGCCTTACGTCCTCGATAAAAGCTTTTCACTGCTTCTAACAACTTGCCTCCCACACCACATATTCTTAATACCTTCCACAGAGCATCTCTATCAACTCTATCATATGCCTTCTCCAGATCCATAAATGTTACATAAAGATCCATTTGCTTTTCTAAGTATTTCTCACAGACATTCTTCAAAGCAAACACCTGATCCACACATCCTTTACCACTTCTGAAACCACACTGATCTTCCCCAATCTGATGCTCTGTACATGCCTTCACCCTCTCAATCAATACTCTCCCATATAATTTCCCAGGAATACTCAACAAACTTATGCCTCCGTAATTTGAGCACTCACCTTTATCCCCTTTGCCTTAGTACAATGGCACTATGCAAGCACTAGGCCAATCCTCAGGCACCTCACCATGTGTCATACATACATTAAATAACCTTACGAACCAGTCAACAACAAAGTCGCCCCCTTTTTTTAGTTAATTCTACTGCAATACCATCCAAACCCGCTGCCTTGTCGCCTTTCATCTTCTAGAAAGCTTTTACCACCTCCTCTCTTTTTACCAAATCATTCTCCTTAACCCTCTCACTTTGCACACCACCTCCATCAAAACACCCTATATCTGCCACTCTATCAACAAACACATTCAATAAACCTTGAAAATACTCACTCCATCTCCTCACATCACCACTACTTGTTATCACTTCCCCATTAACCCCTTCACTGATGCTTCCATTTGTTTCTTTGTCTTACGCACTTTATTTACCTCCTTCCAAGACATTTTTTCACTCTCCCTAAAATTTAATGATACTCTCTCACCCCAACTCTCATTTCCCTCTCTTTCAACTCTTGCACCTTTCTCTTGACCTCCTGCCTCTTTCTTTTATACATCTCCCACTCATTTGCATTATTTCCCTGCAAAAATAGTACAAATGCCTCTCTCTTCTCTTTCACTAATAATCTTATCTCTTCATCCCACCACTCACTACCTTTTTCTAATCTGTCCATCTCCCACGCTTCTCATGCCACAAGCATCTTTTGCGAAGGCCGTCACTGCTTCCCTAAATGCATCTAATTCCTCCCCCACTCCCCTTATGTCCTTTGTTGTTATCTTTTTCCATTCTCTACTCAGTCTCTTGGTATTTCCTTACACAAGTCTTCCCAAGCTCACTTACTCTCACCACTGTCTTCACCCCAACATTCTCTCTTATTTTCTGAAAACCTCCACAAATCTTCATCTTCACCTCCACAAGATAATGATCAAACATCCTTCCAGTTGCACCTCTCAGCACATTAACATCCAAAAGTCTCTCTTTCGCGCGCCTATCAATAAACACGTAATCCAATAACGCACTGCGGCCATCCCTCCTGCTTACATACGTATACTTATGTATATCTCGCTTGTTAAACCAGGTATTCCCAATCCCCAGTCCTTTTTCAGCGCAAACATCTACAAGCTCTTCAATATTTCTATTTACAATACTGAACACCCAATGTACACCAATTATTCCCTCAACTGCCACATTACTTACCTTTGCATTTAAATCAACCATTACTATAACTAGGTCTCGTGCATCAAAACTACTAACACTAACTCAGCTGCTCCCAAAACACTTTCCTCTCAGAATCTTTCTTCTGATGCCCAAGTGCATATGCACCAATAATCACCCATCTCTCTCCATCCACTTTCAGTTTTACCCATATCAATCTAGAGTTTACTTTCTTACACTCTATAACATACTCCCACCACTCCTGTTTCAGGAGTACTGCTACTCCTTACCTTGTTCTTGTCCTCTCACCAATCCTTGACTTTACTCCCAAGTCATTCCCGAACCACCCTTCCCCTCTACCCTTGAGCTTCGTTTCTTTCTTTCATAGTATTCGCCATTTCCCGCGTTAGCGAGGTAGCGTTAAGAACAGAGGACTGGGCCTTTGAGAGAATATCGTCACCTGGCCCCCTTCTCTGTTCCTTCTTTTGAAAAATTAGAAAAAAAAAAAAAGGAGAGGGGAGGATTTCCAGCCACCCGCTCCCTCCCCTTTTAGTCACCTTTTAAGACACGCCAGGGTATACGTGGAATGTATTCTTTTTCCCCTATCCCCAGGGATACTAAACATGTGTATGTATATATATGTGTTGCGAGGTGGCGATGGGAATAAATAAAGGCAGAGTCTATGAATTATGTACATGTGTATATATGTATATGTCTGTGTGTGTATATATATGTTTACATTGAGATGTATAGGTATGTATATTTGCGTGTGTGGACGTGTATGTATATACATGTGTATGTGGGTGGGTTGGGCCATTCTATCGTCTGTTTCCTTGCGCTACCTCGCTAACGCAGGAGACAGCGACAAAGCAAAATAATAATAATAATAATGATATATATATATATATATATATATATATATATATATATATATATATATATATATATATATATATATATATATATATATATACATATATATATATATATATATATATATATATATATATATATATATATATATATATATATATATATATATATATATATATATATATATATATATGTATTTTTATATATCTATCTATTCATTTATTATTTATTTTGCTTTGTCGCTGTCTCCTGCGCTAGCGGTGTAGCACAAGGAAACAGACGAAAGGATGGCACAACCCACCCACATACATATGTATATACAGACACGTCCACACACGCAAAGATACATACCTATACATCTCAACGTATACACATATATACACACACATACATAAGCATATATACACATGTACATAATTCATACTGTCTGCCTTTATTCATTTCCATCACCACCTCGCCACACATGAAATAACAAACCCCTCCCCCCTCATGTGTGCGAGGTAGCGCTAGGGAAAGACAACAAAGGCCCCATTCGTTCACACTCAGTCTCTAGCTGTCATATAATAATGCACCAAAACCACAACTCCCTTTCCACATCCAGGCCCCACAGAACTTTCCATGGTTTAACCCAGACGCTCCACATGCCCTGGTTCAATCCATTAACAGCACGTCGACCCAGGTTTACCACATCGTTCCAATTCATTCTATTCCTTGCAAACCTTTCACCCTCCTGCATGTTCTGTCCCCGATCACTCAAAATCTTTTTCACTCCATCTCTCCACTTCCAATTTGATCTCCCACTTCTCCTCGTTCCCCCAACCTGACACATATATCGTCTTTGTCAATCTTTCCTGACTCATTCTCTCCATGTGACCAAACCATTTCAAAACACCCTCTTCTGCTCTCTCGACCACACTCTTTTTATTACCACACATCTCCCTTACCCTATCATTATTTACTCGATCAAACCACCTCACACCACATATTGTCCTCAAACATCTCATTTCCATCATATCCACCCACCGTACAAAACTCTATCCATAGCCCACATCTCGCAACCATACATCATTGTTGGAACCACTATTCCTTCAAACACACTCATTTGCTCTCAACTTCCACAAATTCTTAGAGGCTTCCAAAATTTTCGCTCCCTCCCCCACCCTATGATTCACTTCTGCTTCCATGGTTCCATTCGCTGCCAAATCAACTCCCAGACATCTAAAACACTTCACTTCCTCCAGTTTTTCTCCATTCAAACTTACCTTTCAATTGAGTTGACCCTCAACCCTACTATACCTAATAACTTTGCTCTTATTCACATTTACTCTCAACTTTCTTCTTTCACACACTTTACTAAACTCAGTCACCAGCTTGTGCAGCTTCTCACATGAATCAACTACCAGCGCTGTATCATCAGTGAACAACAACTGACTCACTTCCCAAGCTCTCTCATCCACAACAGACTTCATACTTGCCCCTCTTTCCAAAACTCTTGCATTCACCTCCCTAACAACCCCATTCATAAACAAATTAAACAACCATATAGGCATCACACACCCCTGCCGCAAACTTATATTCACTAAGAAACATTCACTTTCTTCTCTTCCTACAAGTACACATGCATTACACCCTCGATAAAAATATTTCACTGCTTCTAACAACTTGCCTCCCACATCATATATTCATAATACATTCCACAGAGCATCTCTATCAACTCCAGAACCATAAATGCTACATAAAAATCCTTTTGCTTTTCTTCGTATTTTTCATGTACATTTCTCAAACACCTGATCAACACATCCTCTACCACTTCAGAAACCACACTGCTCTTCCCCAGTCTGATGCTCTGTACATACCTTCACCCTCTCAATCAATAACCTCCCACAAAATTTCCCAAGAATACTCAACAAACTTATACCTCTGTAATTTGAAAACTCACCTTTGTCCCCATTCCCTTTGTATAGAGCATCAGATTGGGGAAGAGCAGTGTGGTTTCAGAAGTTGCGAGGTAGCGCAAGGAAACAGACGAAAGAAACTGCCCAACCCACCCACATACACATGTATATACATACACGTCCACACACGCAAATATACATACGCATGCATCTCAATATACACATATATATACACACACAGACATATACATATATACACATGCACACAATTCACACTGTCTACCTTTATTCATTCTCATCACCACCTCGCCACACATGGCATAACATCCCCATCCCATCTCATGTGTGCGAGGTAGCGCTAGGAAAAGACAACAAAGGCCCCATTCGTTCACACTCAGTCTCTAGCTGTCATTCAATAATGCCCGAAACCACAGCTCCTTTCCCACATCCATGCCCCACTCAACTTTCCATGGTTTACCCCAGACGCTTCACATGCTCTGGTTCAATCCATTGACAGCACGTCGACACCGGTATACCACATCGTTCCAGTTCACTCTATTCCTTGCACGCCTTTCACCCTCCTGCATGTTAAGGCCCCGATCACAAAAAATCTTTTTCACTCCATTTTTCCACCTCCAATTTGGTCTCCCACTTCTCCTCGTTCCCTCCACCTCTGACACATATATCCTCTTGGTCAATCTTTCCTCACTCATTCTCTCCATGTGACCAAACCATTTCAAATCACCCTCTTCTGCTCTCTCAACCACATTCTTTTTATTTCCACACATCTCTCTTACCCTTACATTACTTACTCGATCAAACCACCTCACACCACATATTGTCCTCAAACATCTCATTTCCAGCACATCCACCCTCCTGCGCACAACTCTATCCATAGCCCACGCCTCGCAACCATAAAACATTGTTGGAACCACTATTCCTTCAAACATACCCATTTTTGCTTTCCGACATAATGTTTTCGACTTCCAAACATTCTTCAACGCTCCCAGAATTTTCGCCCCCTCCCCCACCCTATGATTCACTTCCGCTTCCATGGTTCCATCCGCTGCCAGATCCACTCCCAGATATCTAAAACACTTTACTTCCTCCAGTTTTTCTCCATTCAAACTTACCTCCCAGTTGACTTGACCCTCAATCCTACTGTACCTAATAACCTTGCTCTTATTCACATTTACTCTTAACTTTCTTCTTTCACACACTTTACCAAACTCAGTCACCAGCTTCTGCAGTTTCTTACATGAATCAGCGACTAGCGCTATATCATAAGCGAACCACAACTGACTCACTTCCAAAGCTCACTCATCCAGAACAGACTGCATACTTGCCCCTCTTTCCATAAGTCTTATATTCACCTCCCTAACAACCCCAGCCATAAACAAATTAAACAACTATGGAGACATCACACACTCCTGCCACAAACCTACATTCACTGAGAACCAATCACTCTCCTCTCTTCCTACACGTACGCATGCCTTACATCCAGGATAAAAACTTTTCACTGCTTCTAACAACTTGCCTCCCACACCATATATTCTTAAAACCTTCCACAAAGCATCTCTATCAACTCTATCATATGCCTTCTCCAGATCCGTAAATGCTACATAAAAATCCATTTGTTTTTGTAAGTATTTTTCTAATACATTGTTCAAAGCAAACACCTTATCAACACATCCTCTACCACTTCTGAAACCACACTGCTCTTCCCCAATCGGATGCTCTGTACATGCCTTCACCCTCTCAATCAATACCATCCCATATAATTTACCAGGAATACTCAACAAACTTATATTTCTTTAATTTGAGCACTCACTCTTATTCCCTTTGCCTTTGAACAATGGCACTATGCAAGCATTCCGCCAATCCTCAGGCACCTCACCATGAATCATACAAACATTAAATAACCTTACCAACCAGTCAACAATACAGTCACACCCTTTTTTGATAAATTCCACTGCAATATCATCCAAACCTTCTGCCTTGCCGGCTTTCATCTTCCGTAAAGCTATTACTACCTCTTCTCTATTTACCAAATTATTTTCCCTAACCCCCTCACTTTGCACACCACCTCGACCAAAACACTCTATATCTGCCACTCTATCATCAAACACATTCAACAAACCTTCAAAATATTCACTCCATCTCCTTCTCACATCAACAGTACTTGTTATCACCTCCCCATTAGCCCACTTCACTGAAGTTCCCATTTGCTCCCTTGTCTTACGCACTTTATTTACCTCCTTCCAAACATCTTTTTATTCTCCCTGAAATTTAATGAACTCTCTCAATCCAACTCTCATTTGCCCTCTTTTTCACCTCTTGCACCTTTCTCTTGACCTCCTGCCTCTTTCTTTTATACCTCTCCCACTCATTTGCATTTATTCTCCGCAAAAATCGTCGAAATGCCTGTCTCTCCTCTTTCACTAATAATCTTACTTCTTCATCCACCACTCACTACCTCTCTAATCAACCCACCCTACATGCTTCTCATGCCAAAAGCATCTTTTGCGCAAGCCATCACTACTTCCCTAAATACATCCCATTACTACCCAATCCCTTACCTCCTTTGTTCTCACAAAATCTTTTTCACTCCATCTTTCTACCTCCAATTTGGTCTCCCTCTTCTCCTCGTTCCCTCCACCTCCGACACATATCCTCTTGGTCAATCTTTCCTCACTCATTCTCTCCATGTGCCCAAACCATTTCAAAACACCCTCTTCTGCTCTCTCAACCACGCTCTTTTTATTTCCACACATCTCTCTTACCCTTACGTTACTTACTCGATCAAACCACCTCACACCACACATTGCCTTCAAACATCTCATTTTCAGCACATCCATCCTCCTGCACACAACTCTATCCATAGCCCACGCCTCGCAACCATACAACGTTGTTGGAACCACTATTCCTTCAAACATACCCATTTTTGCTTTCCGAGATAATGTTCTCGACTTCCACACATTCTTCAAGGCTCCCAAGATTTTCGACCTCTCCCCCACCCTATGATCCACTTCCGCTTCCATGGTTCCATCCGTTGCCAGATCCACTCCCAGATATCTAAAACACTTTACTTCCTCAAGTTTTTCTCCATTCAAACTTACATCCCAATTGAATTGACCCTCAACCCTACTGTACCTAATTACCTTGCTCTTATTCACATTTACTCTTAACTTTCTTCCTTCACACACTTTACCAAACACAGTCACCAGCTTCTGCAGTTTCTCACATGAATCAACCACCAGCGCTGTATCATCAGCGAACAACAACTGACTCATTTCCCAAGCTCTCTCATCTCCAACAGACTTCATACTTGCCCCTCTTTCCAAAACTTTTGCATTCACCTCCCTAACAACTCCATCCATAAACAAATTAAACAACCATGGAGACATCACACACCCCTGCCGCAAACCTACATTCACTGAGAACCAATCACTTTCCCCTCCTCCTACACGTAAACATGCCTTACATCCTCGATAAAAACTTTTCACTGCTTCTAACAACTTGCCTCCCACACCATATATTCTTAATACCTTCCATAGAGCATCTCTATCAACTCTTTCATATGCCTTCTCCAGATCCATAAATGCTACATACAAATCCATTTGCTTTTCTAAGTATTTCTCACATACATTCTTCAAAGCAAACACCTAATCCACACATCCTCTACCACTTCTGAAACCACACTGCTCTTCCCCAATCTGATGCTCTGTACATGCCTTCACCCTCTCAATCAATACCCTCCCACATAATTTACCAGGAATACTCAACAAACTTATACCTCTGTAATTTGAGCACTCACTCTCATCCAATTTGCCTTTGTACAATGGCACTATGCACGCATTCCGCCAATCCTCAGGCACTTCAACATGAGTTATACATACATTAAATAACCTTACCAACCAGTCAATAATACAGTCACCCCCTTTTTTAATAAATTCCACTGCAATACCATCCAAACCTGCTGCCTTGCCGGCTTTCATCTTCCGCAAAACTTTTACTACCTCTTCTCTGTTTAGCAAATAATTTTTTTTTCCTTTGTTGCTGTCTCCCGCGTTTGCGAGGTAGCGCAAGGAAACAGACGAAAGAAATGGCTCAACCCACCCCCAAACACATGTATATACATACGTCCACACACGCAAATATACATACCTACACAGTTTTCCATGGTTTACCCCAGACGCTTCACATGCCCTGATTCAATCCACTGACAGCACGTCAACCCCGGTATACCACATCGATCCAATTCACTCTATTCCTTGCCCTCCTTTCACCCTCCTGCATGTTCAGGCCCCGATCACACAAAATCTTTTTCACTCCATCTTTCCACCTCCAATTTGGTCTCCCACTTCTCCTCGTTCCCTCCACCTCCGACACATATATCCTCTTGGTCAATCTTTCCTCACTCATTCTCTCCATGTGCCCAAACCATTTCAAAACACCCTCTTCTGCTCTCTCAACCACGCTCTTTTTATTTCCACACATCTCTCTTGCCCATACGTTACTTACTCGATCAAACCACCTCACACCACACATTGTCCTCAAACATCACATATCCAGCATATCCATCCTCCTGCGGACAACTCTATCCATAGCCCACGCCTCGCAACCATACAACATTGTTGGAACCACTATTCCTTCAAACATACACATTTTTGCTTACCGAGATAATGTTCTCGACTTCCACACATTCTTCAAGGCTCCTAGGATTTTAGCCCACTCCCCCACCCAATGATCCACTTCCGCTTCCATGGTTCCATCCGCTGCCAGATCCACTCCCATTTATCTAAAACACTTTACTTCCTCCAGTTTTTCTCCATTCAAACTTACCTCCCAATTGACTTGACCCTCAACCCTACCGTACCTAATAACCTTGCTCTTATTAACATTTACTCTTAACTTTCTTCTTTCACACACTTTACCAAACTCAGTCACCAGCTTCTGCAGTTTCTCACATGAATCAGCCACCAGCGCTGTATCATCAGCGAACAACAACTGACTCATTTCCCAAGCTATCTCATCCCCAACAGACTTAATACTTGCCCCTCTTTCCAAACCTCTTGCATTCACCTCCCTAACAACCCCATCCATAAACAAATTAAACAACCATGGAGACATCACACACCCCTGCCGCAAACCTACATTCACTGAGAACCAATCACTCTCCTCTCTTCCTACACGTACACATGCCTTACATCCTCGATAAAAACTTTTCACCGCTTCTAACAACTTGCCTCCCACACCATATATTCTTAATATCTTCCACAGAGCATCTCTATCAACTCTATCATATGCCTTCTCCAGGTCCATAAATGCTACATACAAATCCATTTGCCTTTCTAAGTATTTCTCACATACATTCTTCAAAGCAAACACCTTATCCACACATCCTCTACCACTTCTGAAACCACAGTGCTCTTCCCAAATCTGATACTCTGTACATGCTTTCACCCTCTCAATGAATACCCTCCCATATAATTTACCAGGAATACTTAAGAAACTTATACCTCTGTAATTGGAGCACTAACGCTTATCCCCTTTGCCTTTGTACAATGGCACAATGCACGCATTCCGCCAATCCTCAGGCACCTCACCATGAGTCATACATACATTAAATAACCTTAACAACCAGTCAATAATACAGTCACCCCCTTTTTTAATAAATTCCACTGCAATACCATCCAAACCTGCTGCCTTGCCGGCTTTCATCTTCCGCAAAGCTTTTACTACCTCTTCTCTGTTTACCAAATCATTTTCCCTAACCCTCTCACTTTGCACACCACCTCGACCAAAACACCCTATATCTGCCACTCTATCATCAAACACATTCAACAAACCTTCAAAATACTCACTCCATATCCTTCTCACATCACCACTACTTGTTATCACCTCCCCATTTGCGCCCTTCACTGAAGTTCCCATTTGCTCCCTTGTCTTACGCACTTTATTTACCTCCTTCCAGAACATCTTTTTATTCTCCCTAAAATTTAATGATCCTCTCTCACCCCAACTCTCATTTGCCCTCTTTTTGACCTCTTGCACCTTTCTCTTGACCTCCTGTCTCTTTCTTTTATACATCTCCCACTCAATTGCATTTTTTCCCTGCAAAAATCGTCCAAATGCCTCTCTCCTCTCTTTCACTAATAATCTTACTTCTTCATCTCACCACTCACTACCCTTTCTAATCAACCCATCTCCCACTCTTCTCATGCCACAAGTATCTTTTGCGCAATCCATCACTGATTCCCTAAATACATCCCATTCCTCCCCCACTCCCCTTACTTCCATTGTTCTCACCTTTTTCCATTCTGTACTCAGTCTCTCCTGGTACTTCCTCACACAAGACTCCTTCCCAAGCTCACTTACTCTCACCACCCTCATCACCCCAACATTCACTCTTCTTTTCTGAAAACCCATACAAATCTTCACCTTAGCCTCCACAAGATAATGATCAGACATCCCTCCAGTTCCACCTCTCAGCACATTAACATCCAAAAGAGTCTCTTTTGCGCGCCTGTCAATTAACACGTAATCCAATAACGCTCTATGGCCAACTCTCCTACATATCCTACATATCCTACATATCCTACATATACATACGTATACTTATATATATCTCGCTTGTTAAACCAGGTATTCCCAATCACCAGTCCTTTGTCAATACATAAATCTACAAGCTCTTCACCATTTCCATTTACAACACTGAACACCCCATGTATACCAATTATTCCCTCAACTGCAACATTACTCACCTTTGCATTCAAATCACCCATCACTATAACCCGGTCTCGTGCATCAAAACCACTAACACTCTCATTCAGCTGCTCCCAAAACACTTGCCTCTCATGATTTTTCTTCTCATGCCCAGGTGCATATGCACCAATAATCACCCATCTCTCTCCATCATCTTTCAGTTTTACCCATATTAATCGAGAATTTACTTTCTTACATTCTTTCACATACTCCCACAACTCCTGTTTCAGGAGTACTGCTACTCCTTTCCTTGCTCTTGTCCTCTCACTAACCCCTGACTTTTCTCACAAGACATTCCCAAACCACTCTTCCCCTTTACCCTTGAGCTTCGTTTCACTCAGAGAAAGAACATCCAGGTTCCTTTCCTCAAATATACTACCTATCTCTCCTTTTTTCACATCTTGGTTACATCCACACACATTTAGACACCCCAGTCTGAGCCTTCGAGGAGGATGAGCACTACCCGCGTGACTCCTTCTTCTGTTTCCCATTTTAGATAGTTAAAAAAATATAGGGAGTGGGGGAGGAATGGGATGTATTTAGGGAATCAGTGATGGATTGCGCAAAAGATGCTTGTGGCATGAGAAGAGTGGGAGGTGGGTTGATTAGAAAGGGTAGTGAGTGGTAGGATGAAGAAGTAAGATTATTAGTGAAAGAGAAGAAAGAGGCATTTGGACGATTTTTGCATGGAAAAAAATGCAATTGAGTGGGAGATGTATAAAATGAGAGACAGGAGGTCAAGAGAAAGGTGCAAGAGGTCAAAAAGAGGGCAAATGAGAGTTGGGGTGAGAGAGTATCATTAAATTTTAGGGAGAATAAAAAGATGTTCTGGAAGGAGGTAAATAAAGTGCGTAAGACAGGGAGCAAATGGGAACTTCAGTGAAGGGCGCAAATGGGGAGGTGATAACAAGTAGTGGTGATGTGAGAAGGAGATGGAGTGAGTAATTTGAAGGTTTGTTGAATATGTTTGATGATAGAGTGGCAGATATAGGGTGTTTTGGTCGAGGTGGTGTGCAAAGTGTGAGGGTTAGGGAAAATGATTTGGTAAACAGGGAAAAGGTATAAAAGCTTTACGGTAGATGAGAGCCGGCAAGGCAGCAGGTTTGGATGGTATTGCAGTGGAATTTATTAATAAAGGGGTTGACTGTATTATTGACTGGTTGGTAAGGTTATTTAATGGATGTATGACTCATAGTGAGGTGCCTGAGGATTGGCGGAATGCGTGCATAGTGCCATTGTACAAAGGCAAAGGGGATAAGAGTGAGTGCTCAAATTACAAAGGTATAAGTTTGTTGAGTATTCCTGGTAAATTATATGGGAGGGTATTCATTGAGAGGGTGAAGGCATGTACAGAGAATCAGATTGGGGAAGAGCACTGTGGTTTCAGAAGTGGTAGAGGATGTGCGGATCAGGTGTTTGCTTTGAAGAATGTATGTGAGAAATACTTAGAAAAACAAATGGATTTGTATGTAGCATTTATGGATATGGAGAAGGCATATGATAGAGTTGATAGAGATGCTCTGTGGAAGGTATTAAGAATATATGGTGTGGTAGGCAAGTTGTTAAAAGCAGTGAAAAGTTTTTATCGAGGATGTAAGGCATGTGTACGTGTAGGAAGAGAGGAAAGTGATTGGTTCGCAGTGAATGGAGGCTTGCGGCGGTGGTGTTTGATGTCTCCATGGTTGTTTAATTTGTTTATGGATGGGGTTGTTAGGGAGGTGAATGCAAGAGTTTTGGAATGTGGGGCAAGTATTAAGTCTGTTGGGGATGAGAGAGCTTGGGAAGTGGGTCAGTTGTTGTTCGCTGATGATACAGCGCTGGTGGCTGATTCATGTGAGAAACTGCAGAAGCTGGTGACTGAGTTTGGTAAAGTGTGTGAAAGAGGAAAGTTAAGAGTAAATGTTAATAAGAGCAAGGTTATTAGGTACAGTAGGGTTGAGGGTTAAGTCAATTGGGAGGTAAGTTTGAATGGAGAAAAACTGGAGGAAGCAAAGTGTTTTAGATATCTGGGAGTGGATATGGCATCGGATGGAACCATGGAAGCGGAAGTGGATCATTGGGTGGGGGAGGGAGCGAGATTTCTGGGAGCCTTGAAGAATGTGTGGAAGTCGAGAACATTATCTCGGAAAGCAAAAATGGGTATGTTTGAAGGAATAGTGGTTCCAACAATGTTGTATGGTTGCGAGGCGTAGTCTATGGATAGAGTTGTGCGCAGGAGGATGGATGTGCTGGAAATGAGATGTTTGAGGACAATGTGTCGTGTGAGGTGGTTTGATCGAGTAAGTAACGTAAGGGTAAGAGAGATGTGTAGAAATAAAAAGAGCATGGTTGAGAGAGCAGAAGAGGGTGTTTTGAAATGGTTTGGGCACATGGAGAGAATGAGTGAGGAAAGATTGACCAAGAGGATATATGTGTCGGAGGTGGAGGGAACGAGGAGAAGTGGGAGACCAAATTGGAGGTGGAAAGATGGAGTGAAAAAGATTTTGTGTGATCGGGGCCTGAAGATGCAGGAGGGTGAAAGGAGGGCAAGGAATAGAGTGAATTGGATCGATGTGGTATACCGGGGTTGACGTGCTGTCAGTGGATTGAATCAGGGCATGTGAAGCGTCTGGGGTAAACCGTGGAAAGCTGTGTAGGTTGCGTGTGTGGACATATGTATATACATGTGTATGAGGGTGTGTTGGGCCATTTCTTTCGTCTGTTTCCTCGCGCTACCTCGCAAACGCGGGAGACAGCAAAAAAAAAAAGAAAAGAAAAAAAAAAAATATATATATATATATATATATATATATATATATATATATATATATATATATATATATATATATATATATATATATATATATATATATATATATTTTTCCTTTGTCGCTTCTCCCGCGTTTGCGAGGTAGCGCAAGGAAACAGACGAAAGAAATGGCCCAACCCACCCTCATACACATGCCTTGATTCAATCTACTGACAGCACGTCAACCCCGGTATACCACATCTCCAATTCACTCTATTCTTTGCCCTCCTTTCACCCTCCTGCATGTTCAGGCCCCGATCACACGAAATCTTTTTCACTTAATCTTTCCACCTCCAATTTGGTCTCCCTCTTCTCCTCGTTCCCTCCACCTCCGACGCATATATCCTCTTGGTCAATCTTTCCTCACTCATTCTCTCCATGTGACCAAACCATTTCAAAACACCCTCTTCTGCTCTCTCAACCACGCTCTTTTTATTTCCACACATCTCTCTTACCCTTACGTTACTTACTCGATCAAACCACCTCACACCACATTTTGTCCTCAAACATCTCATTTCCAGCACATCCATCCTCCTGCGCACAACTCTATCCATAGTCCACGCCTCGCAACCATACAACATTGTTGGAACCACTATTCCTTCAAACATACCCATTTTTGCTTTCCGAGATAATGTTCTCGACTTCCTCACATTCTTCAAGGCTCCCAGAATTTTCGTCCCCTCCCCCACCCTATGATCCACTTCCGCTTCCATGGTTCCATCCGCTGCCAGATCCACTCCCAGATATCTAAAACACTTCACTTCCTCCAGTTTTTCTCCATTCAAACTCACCTCCCAATTGAATTGACCCCCAACCCTACTGTACCTAATAACCTTGCTCTTATTCACATTCACTCTTAACTTTCTTCTTTCACACACTTTACCAAACTCAGTCACCAGCTTCTGCAGTTTCTCACATGAATCAGCCACCAGCGCTGTATCATCAGCGAACAACAACTGACTGACTTCCCAAGCTCTCTCATTCCCAACAGACTTCATACTTGCCCCTCTTTCCAAAAGTCTTGCATTCACCTCCCTAACAACCCCATCCATAAACAAATTAAACAACCATGAAGACATCACACACCCCTGCCGCAAACCTACATTCACTGAGAACCAATCACTTTCCTCTCTTCCTACACGTACAAATGCCTTACATCCTCGATAAAAACTTTTCACTGCTTCTAACAACTTGCCTCCCACACCATATATTCTTAATACCTTCCACAGAGCATCTCTATCAACTCTATCATATGCCTTCTCCAGATCCATAAATGCTACATACAAATCCATTTGCTTTTCGAAGTATTTCTCACATACATTCCTCAAAGCAAACACCTGATCCACACATCCTCTACCACTTCTGAAACCACACTGCTCTTCCCCAATCTGATGCTCTGTACATGCCTTCACCCTCTCAATCAATACCCTCCCATATAATTTGCCAGGAATACTCAACAACCTTATACCTCTGTAATTTGAGCAATCACTCTTATCCCCTTTGCCTTTGTACAATGGCACTATGCACGCATTCCGCCAATCCTCAGGCACCTTACCATGAGTCATACATACATTAAATAACCTTACCAACCAGTCAACAATACAGTCACCCACTTTTTTAATAAATTCCACTGCAATACCATCCAAACCTGCTGCCTTGCCGGCTTTCATTTTCCGCAAAGCTTTTACTACCTCTTCTCTGTTTACCAAATCATTTTCCCTAACCCTCGCACTTCGACACCACCTCGACCAAAACACCCTATATCTGCCACTCTATCATCAAACACATTCAACAAACCTTCAAAATACTCACTCCATCTCCTTCTCACATCACCACTACTTGTTATTACCTCCCCATTTGCGCCCTTCACTGAAGTTCCCATTTGCTCCCTTGTCTTACGCACTTTATTTACCTCCTTCCAGAACATCTTTTTATTCTCCCTAAAATCTAATGATACTCTCTCACCCCAACTCTCATTTGCCCTTTTTTTTCACCTCTTGCACCTTTCTCTTGACCTCCTGTCTCTTTCTTTTATACGTCTCCCACTCAATTTCATTCTTTCCCTGCAAAAATCGTCCAAATGCCTCTCTCTTCTCTTTCACTAATACTCTTACTTCTTCATCCCACCACTCACTACCCTTTCTAATCAACCCACCTCCCACTCTTCTCATGCCACAAGCATCTTTTGCGCAATCCATCACTGATTCCCTGAATACATCCCATTCTTCCCCCACTCCCCTTACTTCCATTGTTCTCACCTTTTTCCATTCTGTACTCAGTCTCTCCTGGTACTTCCTCACACAAGTCTCCTTCCCAAGCTCACATACTCTCACCACCCTCTTCACCCCAACGTTCACTCTTCTTTTCTGAAAACCCATACAAATCTTCACCTTAGCCTCCACAAGATAATGATCAGACATCCCTCCAGTTCCACCTCTAAGCACATTAACATCCAAAAGAGTCTCTTTCGCGCGCCTATCAATTAACACGTAATCCAATAACGCTCTCTGGCCATCTCTCCTACTTACATAAGTATACTTATGTATATCTCGCTTTTTAAACCAGGTATTCCCAATCATCAGTCCTTTTTCAGCACATTAATCTACAATCTCTTCACCATTTCCATTTACAACACTGAACACACCATGTATACCAATTATTCCCTCAACTGCCACATTACTCACCTTTGCATTCAAATCACCCAACACTATAACCCGGTCTCGTGCATCAAAACCACTAACACACTCATTCAACTGCTCCCAAAACACTTGCCTCTCGTGATCTTTCTTCTCATGCCCAGGTGCATATGCACCAATAATCACCCATCTCTCTCCATCAACTTTCAGTTTTACCCATATTAATCGAGAATTTACTTTCTTACATTCTATCACATACTTCCACAACTCCTGTTTCAGGAGAACTGCTACTCCTTCCCTTGCTCTTGTCCTGTCACTAACCCCTGACTTTACTCCCAAGACATTCCCAAACCACTCTTCCCCTTTACCCTTAAGCTTCGTTTCACTCAGAGCCAAAACATCCAGGTTCCTTTCCTCAAACATACTACCTATCTCTCCTTTTTTCACATCTTGGTTACATCCACACACATTTAGGCACCCCAATCTGAGCCTTCGAGGAGGATGAGCACTCCCCGCGTGACTCCTTCTTCTGTTTCCCATTTTAGAAAGTTAAAAAAATACAAGGAGGGGAGGATTTCTGGCCTTCCGCTCCCGTCCCCTCTAGTCGCTTTCTACGACACGCGAGGAATGCGTGGGAAGTATTCTTTCACCCCTATCCCCAGGGATAATATGAAAGAATACTTCCCACGCATATATATATATATATGTATATATATATATATATATATATATATATATATATATATATATATATATATATATATATATATATATATATATATATATATATATATATATATATATATATATATTTTTTTTTTTTTTCTTTTAAACTATTCGCCATTTCCCTCTTTAGCGAGGTAGCGTTAAGAACAGAGGACTGGGCCTTTTTTGGAATATCCTCACCTGGCCCCCTCTGTTCCTTTTTTTCGAAAAAAAAAAAAAAAAAAAAAAACGAGAGGGGAGGATTTCCAGCCCCCCGCTCCCTCCCCTTTTAGTCGCCTTCTACGACACGCAGGGAATACGTGGGAAGTACTCTTAATCCCCTATCCCCAGGGATAATATATATATATATATATATATATATATATATATATATATATATATATATATATATATATATATATATATATATATATATGGCCCAACCCAACCCCGTACACAATGTACACACATACACGTCCACACACGCAAATTTACATACCTATACATCTCAATGTACACATATATATACACAAAATGACACATACATATATACCCATGCACACAATTCACACTGTCTACCTTTATTCATTCCCATCGCCACCTCGACACACATGGAATACCATCCCCCTTCCCCCTCATGTGTGCAAGGTAGCGCTAGGAAAAGACAACAAAGGCCCCATTCGTTCACACTCAGTCTCTAGCTATCATGCAATAATTCCCGACATCACAGCTCCCTTTCCACAGCCAAGCCCCACAGAGCTTTCCATGGTTTACCCCAGACGCTTCACATGCCCTGATTCAATCCACTGACAGCATGTCAAACTCGGTATACCACATTGATCCAATTCACTCTATTCTTTGCCCGCCTTTCACCCTCCTGCATGATCGGGCCTCGATCACTGAAAATCTTTTTCACTACATCTTTCCACCTCCAATTTGGTCTCCCACTTCTCGTCGTTCCCTCCACCTCCGTCACATATATCATCTTGGTCAATCTTTCCTCACTCATTCTCTCCATGTGCCCAAACATTTGAAAACACCCTCTTTTGCTCTCTAAACCACGCTCGTTTTATTTCCACACATCTCTCTTACCCTTACATTACTTACTCGATCAAATACCCTCACACAACACATTGTCCTCAAACATCTCATTTCTAGCACATCCACCCTCCTGCGCACAACTCTATCTATAGCCCACACCTCGCAACAATACAACATTGTTGGAACCACTTTTCCTTCAAACATACCCATTTTTGCTTTCGGAGATAATGTTCTCGACTTCCACACATTCTTCAAGGCTCCCAGGATTTTTGCTCCTTCCCCCACCCTATGATCCACTTCCGCTTCCATGGGTCCATCCGCTGCCAGATCCACTCCCAGATATCTTAAACACTTTACTTCCTCTAGTTTTTCTCCATTCAAAATTACCTCACAATTGACTTGACCCTCAACCCTACTGTACCTAATAACCTTGCTCTTATTAACATTTACTCTTAACTTTCTTCTTTCACACACTTTACCAAACTCAGTCACCAGCTTCTGCAGTTTCTCACATGAATCAGCCACCAGCGCTGTATCATCAGCGAACAACAACTGACTCACTTCCCTAGCTCTCTCATCCACAACAGACTTCATACTTGCCCCTCTTTCCAAAACTCTTGCATTTACCTCCCTAACAACCCCATCCATAAACAAATTAAACAACCATGGAGACATCATACACCACTGCTGCAAACCTACATTCACTGAGAACCAATCACTTTCCTCTCTTCCTACACGTACACATGCCTTACATCCTCGATAAAAACTTTTCACTTCTTCTAACAACTTGCCTACCACACCATATATTCTTAATACCTTCCACAGAGCATATCTATCAACTCTGTCACATGTCTTCTCCAGATCCATAGATGCTACATACAAATCCATTTGCTTTTCTAAGTATTTCTCACATACATTCTTCAAACCAAACACCTGATCCACACATCCTCTACCACTTCTGAAACCACACTGCTCTTCCCCAGTCTGATGCTCTGCACATGCCTTCACTCTCTCAATGAATACCCTCCCATATAATTTACCAGGAATACTCAACAAACTTATACCTCTGTAATTTGAGCACTCACGCATATTCCCTTTGCCTTTGTGCAATGACACTATGCACGCATTTCGCCAATCCTCAGGCACCTCACCATGAGTAATATAGACATTAAATAACCTTACCAACCAGTCAACAATACATTCACCCCCTTTTTTAATAAATTCCACTGCAATACCATCCAAACCTGCTGACTTGCCGGCTTTCATCTTCCGCAAAGCTTTTACTACCTCTTCTCTGTTTACCAAATCATTTTCCCTAACCCTCTCACTTTGCACACCATCTCGACCAAAACACCCTATATCTGCCACTCTATCATCATACACTTTCAACAAACCTTCAAAATACTCACTCCATCTTCTCACATAACCACTACTTGTTATCACCTCCCCATTAGCGACCTTCACTGAAGTTCCCATTTGCTCCCTTGTCTTACGCACTTTATTTACCTCCTTCCAGAACATCTTTTTCATTCTCCCTAAAATTCAATGATACTCTCTCACCCCAACTCTAATTTGCCCTCTTTTTCACCTCTTGCACCCTTCTCTTGACCTCCTGTCCCTTTCTTTTATACATCTGCAACTCAATTGCATTTTTCCCTGCAAAAATCGTCCAAATGCCTCTCTCTTCTCTTTCACTAATAATCTTACTTCTACATCCCACCACTCACTACCCTTTCTAATCAACCCACCTCCCACGCTTCTCATGACACAAGCATCTTTTGCGCAATCCATCAATGATTCCCTAAATACATCCCATTCCTCCCAAACTCCCCTTACTTCCATTGTTCTCACCTTTTTCCATTCTGTACTTAGTCTCTCCTGGTACTTCCTAACACAAGTCTCATTCCCAAGCTCACTTACTCTCACCACCCTCTTCACCCCAACATTCACTCTTCTTTTATGAAAACCCATACAAATCTTCACCTTAGCCTCCACAAGATAATGATCAGACATCCCTCCAGTTGCACCTCTCAGCATATTTACATCCAAAAGTCTCTCTTTCGCGCGCTTCTCAATTAACACGTAATCTAATAACGCTCTCTGGCCATCTCTCCTACTTACATACGTATACTTATGTATATCTCGCTTTTTAAACCAGGTATTCCTAATCACCAGTCCTTTTTCAGCACATAAATCTACATGCTCTTCACCATTTCCATTTACAACACTGAACACTCCATGTATACCAATTATTCTCTCAACTGCCACATTACTCACCTTTGCATTCAAATCACCCATCACTATAACCCGGTCTTGTGCATCAAAACTACTTACACACTCATTCAGCTGCTCCCAAAACACTTGCCTCTCATGATCTATCTTCTCATGCCCAGGTGCATATGCACAAATAATCACCCATCTCTCTCCTTCAACTTTCAGTTTCACCCAAATTAATGGATAATTTACTTTCTTACATTCTGTCACATACTCCCACAACCCCTGAATCAGGAGTACTGCTACTCCTTCCCTTGCTCTTGTCCCCGATTCAATCCACTGACAGCACGTCACCCAGGTACACCACATCGCTCCAATTCACTCTATTCCTTGCCCTCCTTTCACCCTCCTGCATGTTCAGTACTCGATCACACAAAATCTTTTTCACTCCATCTTTCCAACTCCAATTTGGTCTCCCTCTTCTCCTCGTTCCCTCCACCTCCGACACATATATCCTCTTGGTCAATCTTTCCTCACTCATTCTCTCCATGTGCCCAAGCCATTTCAAAACACCCTCTTCTGCTCTCTCAACAACGCTCTTTTTTATTTCCACACATCTCTCTTACCCTTACGTTACTTACTCGATCAAACCACCTCACATCACACATTGTCCTCAAACATCTCATTTCTAGCACATCCATCCTCCTGCGCACAACTCTATCCATAGTCCACGCCTCGCAACCATACAACATTGTTGGAACCACTATTCCTTCAAACATACCCATTTTTGCTTTCCGAGATAATGTTCTCGACTTCCACACATTCTTCAAGGCTCCCAGAATTTTCGCCCCCTCCCCCACCCTATGATCCACTTCCGCTTCCATGGTTCCATCCGCTGCCAGATCCACTCCCAGATATCTAAAACACTTCACTTCCTCCAGTTTTTCTCCATTCAAACTCACCTCCCAATTGACTTGACCCTCAACCCTACTGTACCTAATAACCTTGCTCTTATTCACATTTACTCTTAACTTTCTTCTTTCACACACTTTACCAAACTCAGTCACCAGCTTCTGCAGTTTCTCACATGAATCAGCCACCAGCGCTGTATCATCAGCGAACAACAACTGACTCACTTCCCTAGCTCTCTCATCCCCAACAGATTTCATACTTGCCCCTCTTTCCAAAACTCTTGCATTCACCTCCCTAACAACCCCATACATAAACAAATTAAACAACCATGGAGACATCACACACCCCTGCCGCAAACCTACATTCACTGAGAACCAATCACTTTCCTCTCTTCCTACACGTACACATGCCTTACATCCTCGATAAAAAGTTTTCACTGCTTCTAAAAACTTGCCTCCCACACCATATATTCTTAATACCTTCCACAGAGCATCTCTATCAACTCTATCATATGCCTTCTCCAGATCCATAAATGCTACCTCTACCTTCACGTGGCGTCAACCAATTCTCTACCTCCATGTGGCGTCAACCTTCCTCTATCTTTACGTGGCGTCAAACTTCCTCTAACTCCTCGTGGCTTTAACCTTCATCTACCTCCACTTGGCGTCAAGCTTCCTCTAACTCCACGTGGCGTCAACCTACCTCTACCTCCACTTGGCGTCAACCTTCCACTATCTCCACGTGGCGTCAACCTTCCTCAAACGCCACTTGGCTTCAACCTTCATCTACCTGCACTTGGCGTCAAGCTTCCTCTACCTCCACGTGGCGTCAACCTTCCTCTATCTCCACATGGCGTTGACGTTCCTCTACCTCCACGAAGCGTCAACCTTCATTTACCTCCAAGAAGCGTCAATGTTCCTCTACCTCCGCGTGGCTTCAACCTTCCTCTACTTCGACGAAACGTTAACCTTCCTCTTCGTCCACGTGGCGTTATCCTTCCTCTACCTCAACGTCGCGTCAACCTTCCTCTACATCGACGTGCCGTAACACTTCATCTATATCCCCGTGGTGTCAACCTTCCTCCACCTTTACATGGCGTCAGCCTTTCTTTACCTCCATGTGTCGTCAAAATCCCCTACCTCTAAGTGGCGTCAACTTTCTTCTAACTCCACTTCGCGTCAACCTTCCTCTACTTCTACGTGGCGTCCCCCTTCATTTACAACCCCGTTGTGTCAACCTTCCTCTACTTTCACGTGGCGTCAACCAATTCTCTACCTCCATGTGGCGTCAACCTTCCTCTATCTTCACGTGGCGTCAAACTTCCTCTAACTCCTCGTGGCTTTAACCTTCATCTACCTCCACTTGGCGTCAAGCTTCCTCTAACTCCACGTGGCGTCAACCTACCTCTACCTCCACTTGGCGTCAACCTTCCACTATCTCCACGTGGCGTCAACCTTCCTCAAACGCCACTTGGCTTCAACCTTCCTCTACCTGCACTTGGCGTCAAGCTTCCTCTACCTCCACGTGGCGTCAACCTTCCTCTATCTCCACATGGCGTTGACCTTCCTCTACCTCCACGAGGCGTCAACCTTCATTTACCTCCAAGAAGCGTCAACGTTCCTCTACCTCCGCGTGGCTTCAACCTTCCTTTACTTCGACGAAACGTTAACCTTCCTCTTCGTCCACGTGGCGTTATCCTTCCTCTACCCCCACGAAGCGTCAACCTTCCCTTACCTTCATGTGGCGTAAACATTCTTCTACCTCTACGTGGCATCAACCTTCTTCTACCTCCACGTGGCGTCAACCTTCCACTACCTTCATGTGGCGTCAGCCTTCTTGTACCTCCACGTGGCGTCAGCCTTCCTCTACCTCCACGTGGCTTCAACCTTCCACTACCTCCACGTACCGTTAACCTTACTCTACCTTTACATGAGTCGTCAACCGTCTCCTACCTTCATGTGGCGTCAACATTCTTCTATTTATATGTGGCGTCAACCTTCTACATCCACGTTGCGTCAGCATTCTCTAACTTCATATGGCGTCGACCTTCTTCTACCTCCACGTGGCGTCAACCTTCCTCTATATTTATGTGGCGTTAACTTTTCCTTTACATTTACTTGGCGTAAACATTCCTCTACATTCACGTGGCAGCAACATTCTTCTACTTCTATATGGCTTCAACCTTCTTCTGCCTCCATGTGGCGTGTGCTTCCTCTACCTTCGTGTGGCGTCGAACTTCTTTTACCTCAACGTGGCGTCAACCTTCCTCTGTTTCCACTTGGCGTTAACTTTTCCTTTACCTTTACGTGGCGTCAACCTTCGTCTGCCTCCACGTTCCGTTAACCTTCCTCTACCATCATGTGGCGTCAACGTTCTTCTACCTCTAAGTGGCGACAACCTTCCTCAACCTCCATGTGGCGTTAACCTTCCTCTACCTCCACGTGGCGTCGGCCATTCTCTAAATTCATGTAGCGTCAACCTTCCTCTACCTTTACATGGCATCAACCTTTCTTTACCTCCATGTGTCATCAACCTTCCCATAACTCCACGTGGCGTCAAGTTTCCTCAAAGTCGGCGTCGCGTCAGCCTTCCTCTACTTCTGCATGGCGTCACCATTCATCTACATCCCTGTTGTGTCAACCTTCCTCTACCTTCACGTGGCGTCAATCTTCCTCTAACTCCACGTGGCTTACACCTTTCTCAACCTCCACTTAGCGTCAAGCTTCCTCTATCTCTACGTGGCGTCAACCTTCCCTTACCTCCACATGGCGTTAACCTTACTCTACCTGAAAAGAGGCGTCAACCTTCATTCGCCTCCACGAAGCGTCAACCTTCCTTCACCTCCACGTGGCTTCAACCTTCCTCTACCTCGACGAAGGGTCAACCTTCCTCTTCCTCCACGTGGCGTTAACCTTCCACTACCTCCACGAACCGTCAACCTTCTTATACGTCCACGTGGCGCCAACCTTCTTCACGAGGCGTCAGTCTTACTCTACCTCCACGTGGCGTCAACCTTCCTCTACATTTATCATGTCGTCAACCTTTATTTACCTACATTTATCGTCAACCTTCCCCTACCTTCACGTGACGCAAACATTCTTCTACTTCTACGTGGCGTCAACCTCCTTCTACCTCCAAGTGGCGTCAACCTTCCTCTACCTTCATGTGCCGTCAACCTTCTTGTACTTCCACGTGGCGTCAGCCTTCCTCTACCTCCAAGTGACGTCAACTTCCACTACCTCCACGTGGCGTAAACCTTACCTTACCTTTACGACATGAGTCGTCAACCTTCTCCTACCTTCATGTGGCGTCAACATTCTTCTACCTCTATGTGAAGTCAACTTTCATCTACATCCACGTGGCGTCAGCCGCCTCTAACTTCATAAGACGTCGACCTTCTTCCACCTCCAAGTGGCGTTAACCATCCTCTATTTCCACGTGGCGTTATCTTTTCCTTTACATCTACGTGGCTTCAACATTCCTCTACCTCCACGTGGCGTAAACTTTCTTCTACCTCTACGTGGCGTAAACCTTCCTCTACCTCCACGTGGCGTCAACCTTCCTCTACCTTCATGTGGCGACAACTTTCTTGTACTTCCACGTCGAGTCAGCCTTCCTCTACCTTCACGTGGCGTCAACCTTCCACTACCTCCACGTGGCGTAAACCTTACCTTACCTTTACAACATGAGTCGTCAACCTTCTACTACCTTCATGTGGCGTCAACGTTCTTCGACCTCTATGTGGCGTCAACCTTCATCTACATCCACGTGGCGTCAGCCGTCTCTAACTTCATAAGACGTCGACCTTCTTCCACCTCCAAGTGGCGTTAACCATCCTCTATTTCCACGTGGCGTTAACTTTTCCTTTACATCTACGTGGCGTCAACATTCCTCTACTTCCACGTGGGGTCAACATTCTTCTACGTCTATACGGCGTCAACCTTCTACCTCCACGTCGCGTGTGCTTCTACCTTCGTGTGGCGTCAACATTCTTCTACCTCCAAGTGGCATCAACCTTCGTCTTTTTCAACGTGGCGTTAACTTTTCCTTTACCTCTACTTGGCGTCAACCTTCTTCTACATCCACGTGGCGTTAACCTTCCTCTACCTCCACTTGGCGTCAACCTTCCTTTACCTCCACGTGGCGTTAACCTTCCTCTGCTTCCACGTGGAGGCAACCTTTCTCTATATCCACGTGGCGTCAACCTTCCTCTACCTTTACATGGCGTCAACCTTCCCTTACCTCCATGTGTCGCCAACCTTCCCCTACCTCCACGTAACGTCAACTTTCTTCTACCTCAACGTCGCCCTCAACCTTCCTCTACCTCTACGTGGCGTAACACCTCATCTATATCCCCCTGGTGTCAACCTTTCTCTACCTTCACGTTGCGTCATCTTATCTCTACCTCCACGTGGCTTCAACCTTCCTCTATCTCCACGTGGCGTTAACCTTCCTCTAACGCCACATGGCTTTAACCTTCTTGTACCTCCACTTTTCGTCAAGCTTCCTCTACCTCCACGTGAAGTGATCCTTCCTCTACATCCACGAGGGGTCAACCTTCATTTACCTCCACGAAGGGTCAACCTTCATCTACCTCCACGTGAATTCAACCTTCCTCTACTTCCGTGAAACGTCGACCTTCCTCTTCTTCCACATGGCGTTAACCTTCCACGACGTCCACGAAGAGTCAAACTTTCCTTACCTCTACGTGGCGTCAACCTTCTTCTACCTCTACGTGGCGTTAACCTTCTACCTTCAAATGGCGTCAACCTTCCTCTATACCCACGTGCCGTCGACCTTCCTCTTCATCCACTTGGTGTCTACCTGCGTCTACCTTCATGTGGCGTCAACATTCTTCTACATCTCCGTGGCCCTTAACTTCTTCTACCTCCTCGTGGCGTCAAACTTTCTCTAGCTCCATGTGGCGTCAACCTCCTTCTACCTCAACATGGATTCAACCTTCCTCTACCTCCACGAAGCGTCAACCTTTCTCTACCTCTACGTGGCGTCAACCTTCCTCTGTCTCCAAATGGCGTCAACCTTCCTTTACCACCATGTGTCGTCAACCTTCCCGTACCTTCATGTGTCGTCAACATTCTTCTACCTCTACGTGGCAATAACCCTATTCTACCTCCACTTGGCGACAAGCTTCCTCTACCTCCACGTGGCGTCAACCTTCCTCTAAATCCACATTACATTAACCTTCCTCTACCTCCTCGAGGTGTCAACCTTCATTCATCTCCTCGAAGCGTCAACCTTCCTTTAACTGCACGTGGCTTCCACCCTCCTCTACCTCGACGAAGGGTCAACCTTCCTCTTCCTCCACGTAGCGTTAACCTTCCACTACCTCCACGAACCGTCAACCTTCCTATACCTCCACGTGGCGTCAACCTTCTTCTACCTCCACATGCCGTAAACCTTCCTCTACCTACACATGGGGTCAACCCTCCTTTACATCCAAGTGGCGTCTACCTTCGTCGACCTTCATGTGCCGTCAACATCTACATGACGTTAACTTCTTCCACCTCCTGGTACCGTCAAACTTCCTCTAGCTTCAAGTGTGGTCAAACTTCTACCTCCACATGGCTTCAACCTTCCTCTACCTTCACGAAGCGTCAAACTTCCTGTCTCCACATAGTGTCAACCTTCTTCTACCTCCACGTGGATTTAACCTTCCTCTACCTCCATATGGCGTTAACCTTCCTCTACCTCCGCAATGTGTTAACCTTCCTTTACCTTCACGTGAAATCAACCTTCCTCTACCTCCACGTAGCGTGAACCTTCCTCTATCTCCACGTGAAGTCAACCTTCCTCTACATCCACGTGGCGTCTACCTTCGTCTACCTACATGTGGCCTCAACATTCTTCTACATCTACGTGGCGTTAAACTTCTACTTCCACGTGACTTCAAACTTCCTCTAGCTTCATATCGCGTCAAACTTCTTCTACCTCCACATTGCTTCAACCTTCCTCTACCACCACGAGAAATCAACCTTCCTCTACCTCCAGGTGCCGTCAACCTTCCTCTACCCCCATATGGCGTCAACCTTTCTTTACCTCCATGTGTCATCAAACTTCCCCTACCTTCATGTGGTGTCAAAATTATTCTACCTCTACGTGGCGCCAACCTTCTGCTACCTCCAAGTGGCGTCAAACTTCCTCTACCTTCATGTGGCGTCAAGCTACTTCTACCTCCACACGGCGTTATCCTACCTCTACTTCCGAGTGGCATCAACGTTCCAATACCTCCACATGGCGTTAACATTCCTCCACGTCCACGTGGCGTCAACGTTCCTCTACCTCCAGGAGGCTCAACCTTCCTCTACCTTTACATGGTGTGAACCTTCCTGTACCTCCATGTGTCGTCAATCTTTTTCTTTTCCTCCTCGTGGCGTAAAACTTCCTCTAGCTTCATGTGGTGTCAACCTTCTTCTACCTCCACGTGGCGTCAGTCTTCCTGTTCCTCCACGAGGCACCATCCTTCCTCTACCGCAACGTGGTGTTAACCTTTCTCTACCTCCACGAGGCGTCAACCTTCCTTTACCTCCATGTGTCGTCAACCTTTCTCTACCTCCACGTGGCGTCAACCTTCCTCTACCTTTATCATATCGTCAACCTTCCTTTACCTCCATTTGTCGTCAACCTTCCCCTACCTTCATGTGGCGTAAACATTCTTCTACCTCTACGTGGCGTCAACCTTCTTCTGCCTCCACCTGGCATCAACATTCCACTACCTCCTCGCGCCGTTAACTTTACTCTACCTCCACAACATGAGTCGTCAACTTTCTACCTTCATGTGGCGTCAGCCTTCTTCTATCTCCACGTGGCGTCAACCTTCTTCTACCTCCGCCTGGCATCAACCTTCCACTACCTCCTCGCGCCGTAACCTTACAAAATGAGTCAGTCGTCAACCTTCTACCTTCATGTGGCGTCAACATTCTTCTACCTCTATGTGGCGTCAGCATTCTCTAACTTCATGTGGCGTCGACCTTCTTCTACCTCCACGTGGCGTCAGCCTTCCTCTATTTCCATGTGGCGTTAACTTTTCCTTTACATATACTTGGCGTCAACATTCACATGCTGCAACATTCTTCTACGTCGATATGGCTTCAACCTTCTTCTACCTCCATGTGGCGTGTGCTTCCTCTACCTTCGTGTGGCGTCGACCTTCTTTTACCTCCACGTGGCGTCAACCTTCCTCTTTTTCCACGTGGCGTTAACTTTTCCTTTACCTCTACGTGGCGTAAACCTTCATCTACCCCCACGTTCCGTTAACCTTCCTCTACCATCATGTGGGGTCAACCTTCTTCTACCTCCAAGTGGCGACAACCTTCCTCTACCTCCATTTGGCGTCAACCTTCCTCTACCTGCACGTGTCGTTAACCTTCCTTTACTTCCACGTAGCAGCAAACTTTCTCTACATCCACGTGGCGTCAACCTCTCTCTACCTTTCCATGGCGTCATCCTTACTTTACCTTCATGTGTCGTCAACCTTCCCCTACCTCCACGTGGCGTCAACTTTCTTCTACTGCAACGTCGCATCAATCTTCCTTTACCTCTACGTGGCATAACACTTCATCTACGTCCTCGTGGTGTCAACCTTCCTCTACCTTTACGTGGCGTCAACCTATCTCTACCTCCAGTTGGGTCACCCTTCCTCTATATCCACGTGGCGTCAACCTTCCTCTAACGCCACGTGGCTTTAACCTTCCTCTACTTCCACTTGGCGTCAAGCTTCCTCTACCTCCACGTGGCGTCAACCTTCCTCTACTTCCATATGGCGTTAACCTTCCTCTACCTCCACGAGGCGTCAACCTTCATTTACCTCAACGAAGCGTCAACCTTCCTTTACCTCCACGTGGCGCCAACCTTCCATTACCTCCACGTGGCATCAGCCTTCCTCTACCTCCACGTACCGTGAGCCTTTTCTATCTCCACGTGCCGTCGACCTTTCTCTACAACCACGTGGTGCCTACCTTCTTCTACCTTCATGTGGCGTCAATATTCTTCTACATCTAGGTGGCCTTAAATTTCTTCGACTTCTACGTGGCGTCAAACTTCACCTGGCTTCATGTGGCGTCAACCTTCCTCTACCTCCACATGGCTTCCACCTTCCTCTACCACCACGAGGCGTTACCCTTCATCTATCTCCACGTGACGTCAACCATTATCTATCTCCACATGTCGTCAGCCTTCCTTTACCTCCTTGTGTCGTCAACCTTCCCCTACCTTCAAGTGTCGTCAACGTTCTTCTACCTCTACGTGGCGACAAACTTCTACCTCCACGTGGCATCAACCTTCCTCTACCTTCATGTGGCGTCAAGCTTCTTCTACCTCCAAATGGCGTCAGCCTTCCTTTACCTCCAGTGGTGCCAGCGTCCCTCTACCTCCACGTGGCGTTAACCTTCCTCTACCTCCACGTGGCGTCAACCTACCTCTACCTCCACGTGGCGCCAACCTTCCTCTACATTTACTTGGCGTAAACCTTCCTTTAACCTCATGTGTCGTCAGCTTTCTTCTACCTCCTCGTGGCGTCAAACTTCTTCTATCTTCATGTGGCGTTAATCCTCTTTTACCTCCACGTGCCGTCAATCTTCCTCTACCTCAACGAGGCGTCAACCTTCCTCTACCTCCACATGGCGTCAACCTTCCTCAACCTCCACGAGTCGTCAACCTTCCTTTACCTCCACGTGGCGTCAACCTTACTCTACCTCCACGTGGCGTCAACCTTTATCTACCTTTATCATATCGTCAAACTTCCTTCACCTCCATTTCTCGTACACCTTCCGCTACCTTCATGTTTCGTAAACGTTCTTCTACCTCTACGTGGCGTCAACCTCCTTCTACCTCTACGTGGCGTCAACCTTCCTCTACCTTCATGTGGCGTCAACCTTCTACTTCCACGTGGCGTCAACCTTCCTCCACCTCCACGTGGCGTCACCCCTCCTCTACCTGCAAGTGGCGTCAACCTTACTCTACCTTTAGGACATGAGTCGTCAACCTTCCCCTACCTCCATGTGGCGTCAACCTTCTTCTACCTCCACATGGCGGCAGCGTCCTCTACCTTCATGTGGCGTCGACCTTCTACATCCACGTGGCGTAATCCTTCCTCTATTTCCACGTGGCGTTAACTTTTCCTCTACCTCCACGTGGTGTCAACCTTCCTCTACCTTCATGTGGCCTCAACATTCTTCTACCTCCACGTGGCGTTAACCCTCCTCTCCATCCAGATGGCGTCTACCTTCGCCGACCTTCATCTGGCGTCAATCTTCCTCTACATCCACTTGGCGTCAACCTTCCTCTACCTCAGCGTGGCGTTAACCTTACTCTATTTTCACGTGGCGTTAACTTGTCCTTTACCTCTACATGGCGGCAACCGTTCTCAACAACCACGTGGCGTCATCCTACCTCAAACTTTCCATGGCGTCAACCTTCGTGTACCTCCATGTGTCGTTAACCTTCCCCTACCTCCACTTGGCGTCACCTTTCTTCTACCTCAACGTAACGTCAGCCTTCCTCTACATCTACGTGGCGTAACACTTCATCTATATCCCCTTGGGGTCAACCTTCCTCTACCTTTACGTGGCGTCAACCTTTCTTTACCTCCATGTGTCGTCTAAATTCCCTACATCTAAGTGGCGTCAACTTTCTTCTAACTCCACGTCGCGTCAACCTTCCTCTACTTCTACGTGGTGTACCCCTTCATCTACAGCCCCGCTGTGTCAACCTTCCTCTAACTCCACGTGGCTTACACCTTTCTCTACCTCCACCTGGCGTCAAACTTCCTCTACCTCCACGTGGCGTCAACCTTCCTCTACCTCCACATGGCGTTAACCTTACTCTACCTCCAAGTGGCGTCAACCTTCATTCACCTCCACGAAGCGTCAACCTTCCTTTACCTCCACGTGGCTTCAAACTTCCTCTACCTCGACGAGGAGTCAATCTTCCTCTTCCTCTACGTGGCGTTAACCTTCCACCACCTCCACGAAGCGTCAAGCTTCCTATACCTCCACGTGGCGCCAACCTTCTTCTACCTCCACGTGGCATTAACCTTCCTCTACCTCCACATAGCGTTAACCCTCCTCTCCATCCAGATGGCGTCTACCTTCGCCGACCTTCAACATTTTTGGCGTCAACATTTTTCTACATCTGCGTGGCGTTAGCGTTCTTCTACCTCCAGGTGGCGTCAAACTTCCTCTAGCCTCAAATGGCGTCAACCTTCTACCTCCACATGTCTTCAACCTTCCTCTACCTTCATGAGGCGTCAATCTTCCTCTACCTCCACGTGGCGTCAACCTTCCTCTACATTTATCATGTCGTCAACCTTCCTTTACCTCCATTTATCGTCAACCTTCCCCTACCTTCATGTGGCGTAAACATTCTTCTACCTCTACTTGGCGTCAACCTTCTTCTACCTCCACTTGGCGTCGACCTTCCTCTACCTTCATGTGGCGACAACCTTCTTGTACTTCCACGTGGCGTCAGCCTTCCTCTGCATCCACGTGGCGTCAACCTTCCACTACCTCCACGTGACGTAAACCTGACCTTACCTTTACGACATGAGTCGTCAACCTTCAACTACCTTCATGTGGCGTCAACATTCTTCTACCTCTATGTGGCGTCAACCTTCATCTACATCCACGTGGCGTCAGCCGTCTATAACTTCATAAGACGTCGACCTTCTTCCACCTCCAAGTGGCGTTAACCATCCTGTATTTCCACGTGGCGTTAACCATCCTCTATTTCCACGTGGCGTTAACCATAGTCTATTTCCACGTGGCCTTAACTTTTCCTTTACATCTACGTGGCGTCAACGTTCATCTACCTCCACGTGGCGTAAACATTTTTCTACCTCTACGTGGCGTCAACCTTTTTCTACCTCCACGTGGCGTCAACCTTCCTCTACCTTCATGTGGCGACAACCTTCTTCTACTTCCACGTGGTGTCACCCTGCCTATACCTCCACGTGGCGTCAGCCTTCCACTACCTCCACGTGGCGTAAACCTTACCTTACCTTTACAACATGAGTCGTCAACCTTCTCCTACCTTCATGTGGCGTCAACATTCTTCTACCTCTATGTGGCGTCAACCTTCATCTACATCCATGTGGCGTCAGCCGTCTCTAACTTCATAAGACGTCGACCTTCTTCAACCTCCAAGTGGCGTTGGCCATCCTCTATTTCCACGTGGCGTTAATTTTTCCTTTACATCTACAAGGCGTCAACATTCCTCCACCTCCACGTGGCGTCAACATTCTTCTACGTCTATACAGCGTCAACCTTCTTCTACCTCCACGTCGCGTGTGCTTCTTCTACCTTCGTGTGGCGTCAACCTTCTTCTACCTCCAAGTGGCATCAACCTTCGTCTTTTTCCACGTGGCGTTAACTTTTCCTTTACCTCTACGTGGCGTCAACCTTCCTCTACCTCCACGTGGCGTTAACCTTCATCTACCTTCATGTGGCGTCAACCTTCTTCTCCCTCCACGTGGCGTTAACCTTCCTCTACCTCCACTTGGAGTCAACCTTCCTTTACCTCCACGTGGCGTTAACCTTCCTCTGCTTCCACGTGGCGTCAAGCTTTCTCTATATCCACGTAGCGTCAACCTTCCTCTACCTTTACATGGCGTCAACCTTCCTTTACCTCCATGTGTCGCCAGCCTTCCCCTACTTCCACGTAACGTTAACTTTCTTCTACCTCAATGTCGCCCTCAACCTTCCTCTACCTCTGCGTGGCGTAACACCTCATCTAAAACCCCCTGGTGTCAACCATCCTCTACCTTACCGTTGCGTCAATTTATCTCTACCTCTACGTGGCTTCAACCTTCTTCTATCTCCACGTGGCGTCAACCTTCCTCTAACGCCACATGGCTTTAACCTTCTTGTACCTCCACTTTTCGTCAACCTTCCTCTACCTCCAAGTGGGGTTAACCTTCCTCTACCTCCACATGGCGTTAACCTTCCTATACCTCCACGAAGCGTCAACCTTCCTCTACCTCCACTTGGAGTCAACCTTCCTTTACCTCCACGTGGCGTTAACCTTCCTCTGCTTCCACGTGGCGGCAACCTTTCTCTATATCCACGTGGCGTCAACCTTCCTCTACCTTTACATGGCGTCAACCTTCCTTTACCTCCATGTGTCGCCAACCTTCCCCTACCTCCACGTAACGTCAACTTTCTTCTACCTCAACGTCGCCCTCAACCTTCCTCTACCTCTACGTGGCGTAACACCTCATCTATATCCCCCTGGTGTCAACCTTCCTCTACCTTCACGTTGCATCAACTTATCTCTACCTCCACGTGGCTTCAACCTTCCTCTATCTCCACGTAGCGTCAACCTTCCTCTAACGCCACATGGCTTTAACTTTCTTGTACCTCCACTTTTCGTCAAGCTTCCTCTACCTCCACGTGGGGTCAACCTTCCTCTACCTCCACATGGCGTTAACCTTCATCTACCTCCACGAGGCGTCAACCTTCATTTACCTCCAAGAAGCGTCAACCTTCCTCTACCTCCAAGTGCCTTCAACCTTCCTCTACTTCCGTGAAACGTCGACCTTCCTCATCCTCCACGTGGCGTTCACCTTCCACTACGTCCACGAAGCGTCAAACATTCCTTACCTCTACGTAGCGTCAACCTTCTTCTACCTCCACGTGGCGTTAACCTTCTTCTACCTCCAAATGGCGTCAACCTTCCTCTACCTCCACGGGGTGTCAACCTTCCTTTACCTCCACGTTGCATCAACCTTCTTCTCCCTCCACGTCGCGTGAACCTTCCTCTATCCCCACGTACCGTCAACCTTCCTCTACATCCACGTGGTGTCTACCTGCGTCTACCTTCATGTGGCCTCAGCATTCTTCTACATCTACGTGGCGTTAAACTTCTACTTCCACGTGACTTCAAACTTCTCTAGCTTCATGTCGCGTCAACCTTCTTCTACCTCCACATGGCTTCAACCTTCCTTTACCGCTACGAGGTATCAACCTTCCTCTACCTCCAGATGCCGTCAACCTTCCTCTACCCCCATATGGCGTCAACCTTTCTTTACCTCCATGTGTCATCAGCCTTCCCCTCCCTTCAAACTTCTTCTACCTCTACGTGGCGTCAACCTTCTGCTACCTCCAAGTGGCGTCAACCTTCCTCTACCTTCATGTGGCGTCAAGCTACTTCTACCTCCACACGGCGTTAACCTACCTCTACATCCCAGTGGTATCAACGTTCTTATACCTCCACATGGCATTAACATTCCTCTACCTCCACGTGGCGTCAACGTTCCTCTACCTCCAGGAGTCTTCAACCTTCCTCTACCTTTACATGGCGTGAACCTTCCTGTACCTCCATGTGTCGTCAACCTTTTTTTTCCTCCTTGTGGCGTAAAACTTCCTCTAGCTTCATGTGGCGTCAACCTTCTTCTACCTCCACGTGGCGTCAACCTTCCTCTACCTTTACATGGAGTGAACCTTCCTGTACCTCCATGTGTCCTCAACCTTTTTTTTCCTCCTCGTGGCGTAAAACTTCCTCTAGCTTCATGTGGTGTCAACCTTCTTCTACCTCCACGTGGCGTCAATCTTCCTTTACCCCCACGAGGCACCATCCTTCCTCTACCTCAACGTGGTGTTAACCTTTCTCTACCTCCACATGGTGTCAACCTTCTTCAACCTCCACGAGACGTCAACCTTCCTTTACCTCCACGTGTCGTCAACCTTTCTCTACCTCCACGTGGCGTCAACCTTCCTCTACCTTTATCATATCGTCAACCTTCCTTTACCTCCATTTGTCGTCAACCTTCCCCTACCTTCATGTGGCGTAAACATTCTTCTACCTCTACGTGGCGTCAACTTTCTTCTACCTCCACGTGGCGTCAACCTTCTTCTACCTTCATGTGGCATCAACCTTCCACTACCTCCTCGCGCCGATAGCCTTACTCTACCTCTACAACATGATTCGTCAACCTTCTACCTTCATGTGGCGTCAACATTCTTCTGCTTCTATGTGGCGTCAACCTTCTACATCCACGTAGCGTCAGCATTCTCTAACTTCATGTGGCGTCGACCTTCTTCT
This sequence comes from Panulirus ornatus, assembly GCF_036320965.1. Classification (NCBI taxonomy): domain Eukaryota; kingdom Metazoa; phylum Arthropoda; class Malacostraca; order Decapoda; family Palinuridae; genus Panulirus; species Panulirus ornatus. The sequence continues at coordinate 24,989,913 of NC_092269.1, forward strand.
ACCTCCACGTGGCGTCAGCCTTCCTCTATTTCCATGTGGCGTTAACTTTTCCTTTACATCTACTTGGCGTCAACATTCCTCTACATTCACGTGCGGCAACATTCTTATACGTCTATATGGCTTCAACCTTCTTCTACCTCCATGTGGCGTGTGCTTCCTCTACCTTCGTGTGGCGTCAACCTTCCTCTTTTTCCACGTTGCGTTAGCTTTTCCTCTACCTCTAGGTGGCGTAAACCTTCATCTACCCCCACGTGCCGTTAACCTTCTTATACCTTCATGTGGGGTCTACTTTTTTCTACCTCCAAGTGGCGACAACCTTCCTGTACCTCCACTTGGCGTCAACCTTCCTCTACATTCACGTGTCGTTAAGCTTCCTTTAATTTCACGTAGCTGCAAACTTTCTCTACATCCACGTGGCGTCAACTTTCCTCTACCTTTACATGGCGTCATCTTTCCTTTACCTCCATGTGTCGTCAACCTTCCCCTACCTCCACGTGGCGTCAACTTTCTTCTACTTCAACGTCGCATCAATCTTCCTCTACCCCTACGTGGCGTAACAATTCACCTACGTCCTCGTGGTGTCAACCTTCCTCTACCTTTACGTGGCGTCAACCTATCTCTACCTCCACTTGCCGTCAACCTTCCTCTATCTCCACGTGGCGTCAACCTCCCTCTAACGCCACGTGGCTTTAACCCTCCTCTCCCTCCACTTGGCGTCAAGCTTCCTCTACCTCCACGTGGCGTCAACCTTCCTCTACCTCCACATGGCCTTAACCCTCTTCTACCTCCAAGCGGCGTCAACCTTCTTTTACCTCGACGAAGCTTCAACCTTCCTCTACCTCCACGTGGCATCAACCTTCCTTTACCTCCACGTGGCATCAATCTTCCTCTACCTCCACGTACCGTGAGCCTTCCTCTATCTCCACGTGCCGTCGACCTTTCTCTGCAACCACGTGGTGCCTACCTTCTACTTTCATGTGGCGTCAATATTCTTCTACATCTAGGTGGCGTTAAATTTCTTCGACTTCTACGTGGCATCAAACTTCCTCTGGCTTCATGTGGTGTCAACCTTCGTCTACCTCCACATGGCTTCCACCTTCCTCTACCACCACGAGGCGTTAACCTTCATCTATCTCCACGTGAAGTCAACCATTATCTATCTCCACATCGCATCAGCCTTCCTTTACCTCCTTGTGTCGTCAACCTTCCCCTACCTTCAAGTGTCGTCAACATTCTTCTACCTCTACGTGGCGACAAACTTCTTCTACCTCCACGTGGCGTCAACCTTACTCTACCTTCATGTGGCGTCAAGCTTCTTCTACCTCCAAATGGCGTAAACCTTCCTTTACCTCCACGTGGTGCCAACGTCCCTCAACCTCCACTTGGCGTTAACATTCCTCAACCTCCGCGTGGCGTCAACCTACCTCTACCTCAACGTGGCGTCAACCTTCCTCTACATTTACAGGGCGTAAACCTTCCTTTAACTTCATGTATCGTCAGCCTTCTTCTACCTCCTCGTGGCGTCAGACCTCTTCTATCTTCATGTGGCGTTAACCCTCTTTTACCTCCAAAAAGCGTCAATCTTCCTTTATCTCAACGAGGCGTCAACCTTCCTCTTCCTCCACGTGGTGTTAGCCTTCCTCTACCTCCACATGGCGTCAACCTTCCTCAACCTCCACGAGTCGTCAACCTTCCTTTACCTCCACGTGGTGTCAACCTTACTCTACCTCCACGTGACGTCAACCTTCCTCTACTTTATCATGTCGTTAACCTTCCTTTACCTCCATTTGTCGTCAACCTTCCACTACCTTCATGTGGCGTAAACGTTCTTCTACCTCTACGTGGCGTCAACCTTCTTCTACCTCCACGTGGCGTCAGCCTTCCTCTACCTTCATGTGGCGTCAACCTTCTTCTACTTCCACGTGGCGTCAACCTTCCTCCACCTCCACGTGGCGTCAACCCTCCTCTACCTCCAAGTGGCGTCAACCTTACTCTACCTTTAGGACATGAGTCGTTATCCTTCCCCTACCTTCATATGGCGTCAACATTCTTCTACCTCTATGTGGCGTCAACCTTCTTCTACCTCTACGTGACGTCAACCTTCTCTATCTTCATGTGGCGTCGACGTTCTTCCACCTCCACGTGGCGTCAACCTTCCTCTATTTCCACGTAGCGTTATCTTTTCCTTTACCTCTACGTTCGTCAACATTCCTCTACCTCCGCGTGGCGTCAACATTCTTTTACCTCTATGTGGCGTCAACCTTCTTCTACCTCCACATGGCGGCAGCGTCCTCTACCTTCATGTGGCGTCGACCTTCTACATCCACGTGGCGTAATCCTTCCTCTATTTCCACGTGGCGTTAACTTTTCCTCTACCTTCACCTGGTGTCAACCTTCCTCTACCTACATGTGGCCTCAACATTCTTCTATCTCCACGTGGCATTAACCTTCCTCTACCTTCATGTTGCGTCAACCTTCTTCTACCTCGACGTGGCGTCAATCTTCATCTACATCCACTTGGCGTCAACCTTCCTCTACCTCAGCGTGGCGTTAACCTTCCTCTATTTCCACGTGGCGTTAACTTGTCCTTTACCTCTACATGGCGGCAACCTTTCTCAACATCCGCGTGGCGTCATCCTTCCTCAAACTTTACATGGCGTCAACCTTCCTTTACCTCCATGCGTCGCTAACCTTCCCCTACCTCCACTTGGCGTCACCTTTCTTCTACCTCAACGTCGCGTCAACCTTCCTCTACATCTACGTGGCGTAACATTTAATCTATATCCCCTTGGTGTAAACCTTCCTCTACCTTTACATGGCGTCAGCCTTTCTTTACCTCCATGTGTCGTCAAAATCCCCTACCTCTAAGTGGCGTCAACTTTCTTCTAACTCCACGTCGCGTCAACCTTCCTCTACTTCTACGTGGCGTCCCCCTTCATCTACAACCCCGTTGTGTCAACCTTCCTCTACCTTCACGTGGTGTCAACCAATTCTCTACCTCCACTTGGCGTCAACCTTCCTATATATCCACGTGGCGTCAAACTTCCTCTAACTCCACGTGGCTTTAACCTTCATCTACCTCCACTTGGCATCAAGCTTCCTCTAACTCCACGTGGGGTCATCCTATCTCTACCTCCACTTGGCGTCAACCTTCCACTATCTCCACGTGGCGTCAACCTTCCTCAAACGCCACTTGGCTTCAACCTTCCTCTACCTGCACTTGGCGTCAAGCTTGCTCTACCTCCACGTGGCGTCAACCTTCCTCTATCTCCACATGGCGTTAACCTTCCTCTACCTCCACGAGGCGTCAACCTTAATTTACCTCCATGAATCGTCAACGTACCTCTACCTCCACGTGGCTTCAACCTTCCTCTACTTCGACGAAACGTTAACCTTACTCTTCGTCCACGTGGCGTTATCCTTCCACTACCTCCATGAAGCGTCAACCTTCCCTTACCTTCATGTGGCGTAAACATTCTTCTACCTCTACGTGGCATCAACCTTCTACCTCCACGTGGGGTCAACCTTCCTCTACCTTCATGTGGCGTCAACCTTCTTGTACCTCCACGTGGCGTCAGCCTTCCTCTACCTCCCCGTGGCATCAACCTTCCCCTACCTCCACGTGCCGTTAACATTACTCTACCTTTACAACATGAGTCGTCAACCGTCTCCTACCTTCATGTGGCGTCAACATTCTTCTACTTCTGTGTGGCGTCAACCTTCTTCTACATCCACGTAGCGTCAGCATTCTCTAACCTCATATGGCGTCGACCATCTTCTACCTCCACGTGGCGTCAACCTTTCTCTATTTCCATGTGGCATTAACTTTTCCTTTACATCTACTTGGCGTAAACATTCCTCTACATTCACGTGGCAGCAACATTCTTCTACGTCTATATGGCTTCAACCTCCTTCTACCTCCATGTGGCGTGTGCTTCCTCTACCTTCGTGTGTCGTATAACTTATTTTACCTCAACGTGGCGTCAACCTTCCTCTATTTCCACGTGGCGCTAACTTTTCATTTACCTCTACGTGGCGTCAGCCTTCGTCTGCCTCCACGTGCCGGTAACCTCCCTCTACCATCATGTGGCGTCAACGTTCTTCTACCTCTAAGTGGCGACAACCTTCCTCAACCCCCATGTGTCATCAACCTTCCCATAACTCCACGTGGCGTCAACTTTCCTCAAAGTCCACGTCGCGTCAGCCTTCCTCTACTTCTACATGGCATCACCCTTCATCTACATCCCTGTTGTGTCAACCTTCCTCTACCTTCACGTGGCGTCAGCCTTTCTCTACCTCCACGCACCGTCATCCTTTCTCTATTTCTACGTAGCGTCAACCTTCCTCTAACTCCACGTGGCTTACACCTTTCTCTACCACCACTTGGCGTCAAGCTTCCTCTACCTCCACGTGGCGTCAACCTTCCTCTACCTCCTCATAGCGTTAACCCTACTCTACCTCCAAAAGGCGTCAACCTTCATTCACCTCCACGAAGCGTCAACCTTCCTTTACCTCCACGTGGCTTCGACCTTCCTCTACCTCGACGAAGGGTCAACCTTCCTCTTCTTCCACGTGGCGTTAACCTTCCACTACCTCCACGAAGCGTTAACCTTCCTATACCTCCACGTGGCGCCAACCTTCTTCTATCTCCACGTAGCATTAACCTTCCTCTACCTCCACATAGCGTTAACCTTCCTCTACATCCAGGTGGCGTCTGCCGTCGTCGACCTTCATGTGGCGTCAACATTTTTCTACATCTACATGGCGTTAACGTTCTTCTACCTCCAGGTGGCGTCAAACTTCCTCTTGCTTCAAATGCGTCAACCTTCTACTCCACATGTCTTCAACCTACCTCTACCTTCACGAGGCGTCAATCTTCCTCTACCTCCAAGTGGCGTCAACCTTCCTCTACATCTATCATGTCGTCAACCTTCCTTTACTCCATTCATCTTCAACCTTCCCCTACCTTCATGTGGCGTAAACATTCCTCTACCTCTACGTGGCGTCAACCTTCTTCTACCTCCACGTGGCGTCGACCTTCCTCTACCTTCATGTGGCGTCAACCTTCTTCTACTTCCACGTGGCGTCAGCCTTCCTCTACCTCCACATGGCGTCAACCTTCCACTACCTCCACGTGGCGTAAACCTTACCTTCCCTTTACGTCATGACTCGTCAACCTTCAACTACTTTCATGTGGCGTCAACATACTTTTACCCCTATGTGGCGTCAACCTTCATCTACATCCACGTGGCGTCAGCCGTCTCTAACTTCATAAGACTTCGACCTTCTTCCACCTCCAAGTGGCGTTAACCATCCTCTATATCCACGTGGCGTTAACTTTTCCTTTACATCTACGTGGCGTCAAGATTCCTCTACCTCCACGTGGCGTAAACATTCTTCTACCTCTACGTGGCGTCAACCTTCTTCTACCTCCACGTGGCGTCAACCTCCCTTTACCTTCATGTGCCGTCAACCTTTTTGTACTTCCGCGTGGCGTCAGCCTTCCTCTACCTCCACGTGGCGTCAACCTTCCACTACTTCCACGTGGCGTAAACCTTACCTTACCTTTACGACATGAGTCGTCAACCTTCTTTTACCCCTATGTGGCGTCAACCTTCTACATCCACGTGGCCTCAGCCGTCTCTAACTTCATAAGACATCGACCTTCTTCCACCTCCAAGTGGCGTTAACCATCATCTATTTCCACGTGGCGTTAACTTTTCCTTTACATCTACGTGGCGTCAACATTCCTTTACCTCCACGTGGGGTCAACATTCTTCTAAGTCTATACGGCGTCAACCTTCTACCTCCACGTCGCGTGTGCTTCTTGTACCTTCGTGTGGCGTCAACCTTCTACCTCCAAGTGGCATCAACCTTCGTCTTTTTCCAAGTGGCGTCAACTTTTCCTTTACCTCTACGTGGCGTCATCCTTCCTCTATCTCCACGTGGCTTTCACCTTCCTCTACCTTCATGTGGCGTCAACCTTCCTCTACCTCCACTTGGCGTCAACCTTCCTTTACCTCCACGTGGCGTTAACCTTCCTCTTCTTCCACGTGGCGGCAGCCTTTCTCTATATCCACGTGGCGTCAACCTTCCTCTACCTTTACATGGCGTCAACCTTCCTTTACCTCCATGTGTCGTCAACCTTCCCCTACCTCCACGTACCGTCAACTTTCTTCTACCTCAACGTGGCTTCAACCTTCCTCTACTTCACGAAGCGTCAAACTTCCTCAGTCTCCACATAGCGTCAACCTTCTTCTACCTCCACGTGGCGTTAACCTTCCTCTTCCTCCATATGGCGTGAACCTTCCTCTACCTCCACAAGGTGGTAACCTTCCTTTACCTCCACGTGGCATCAACCTTCCTCTACATCCACGTAGCGTGAACCTTCCTCTATCTCCACGTGAAGTCAACCTTCCTCTACATCCACGTAGCGTCTACCTTCGTCTACCTCCATGTGGCCTCAACATTCTTCTACATCTACGTGGCGTTAAACTTCTACTTCCACGTGACTTCAAACTTCCTCTAGCTTCATGTGGCGTCAACCTTCTTCCACCTCCACATGGCTTCAACCTTCCTATACCACCACGAGGTATCAACCTTCCTCTACCTTCAGGTGCCGTCAACCTTCCTCTACCTCCACATGTCGTCAACCTTTATTTACCTCCATGTTTCATCAACCTTCCCCTACCTTCTACTACCTCTACGTGGCGTCAACCTTCTGCTACCTCCAAGTGGGGGTCAACCTTCCTCTACCTTCATGTGGCGTCAAGCTACTTCTACCTCCATACGGCGTTAACCTTACTCTACCTCCGAGTGGCATCATCGTTCCTATACCTCCAGATGGCGTTAATATTCCTCTACCTCCACGTGGCGTCCAACGTTCCAGGAGGCTTCAACCTTCTTCTACCTTTACATGGCGTTAACCTTCCTCTACCTCCAAGAGGCGTCAACCTTCTTTTACCTCGACGAAGCGTCAACCTTCCTGTACCTCCACGTGGCTTCAACCATCCTCTACTTCGACGAAATGTCAGCCTTCCTCTTCGTCCACGTGGCGTTAACCTTCCACTACCTCCGCGAAATGTCAGCCTTCCTCTACCTCCACGTGGCGTCAACCTTCTTCTACCTCCATGTGGCGTTAACCTTCCTCTACCTCCACATGGCGTCAACCTTCCTCTACCTCCACATGGCGTCAACCTTCCTTTACCTCCACGTGGCATCAACCTTCCTCTACCTCCACGTACCGTGAACCTTCCTCTATCTCCACGTGCTGTCGACCTTTCTCTACAACCACGTGGTGCCTACCTTCTACCTTCATGTGGCGTCATTATTCTTCTACATCTAGGTGGCGTTAAATTTCTTCGACTTCTACGTGGCGTCAAATTTCCTCTGTCTTCATGTGGCGTCAACCTTCTTCTACCTCCACATAGCTTCAACCTTCCTCTACCACCACGAGGCGTTAACCTTCATCTACTTCCACGTGACCTCAACCATTATCTATCTCCACATGGCGTCAGCCTTCCTCTACCTCCTTCCCGTACCTTCAAGTGTCGTTAACATTCTTCTACCTCACCGTGGCGACAAACTTCTACCTCCACGTGGCGTCAACCTTACTCTACTTTCATGTGGCGTCAAGCTTCTTCTACCTCCAAAAAATGGCGTCAACCTTCCTTTACCTCCAAGTGGTGCCAACGTCCCTCTACCTCCATGTGGCGTTAACCTTCCTCTACCTACACGTGGCGTCAACCTACCTCTACCTCCACGTGGCGTCAGCCTTCCTCTACATTTACATGGCGTAAACCTTCCTTTAACTTCACGTGTCGTCAACCTTCTTCTACCTCCTCGTGGCTTCAGACTTCTTCTATCTTCATGTGGCGTTAACCCTCTTTTACCTCCACGTGGCGTCAATCTTCCTCTACCTCAACAAGGCGTCAACCTTCCTCTCCCTCCACGTGGTGTTAGCCTTCCTCTACCTCCACATGGCGTCAACCTTCCTCAACCTCCACGAGTCGTCAACCTTCCTTTACCTCCACGTGGTGTCAACCTTACTCTACCTCCACGTGGCGTCAATCTTCCTCTACCTTTATCATGTCGTCAGCCTTCCTTCACCTCCATTTGTCGTCAGCCTTCCACTACCTTCATGTGGCGTAAACATTCTTCTACCTCAACGTGGCGTCAACCTTCTTCTACCTCCACGTGGCGTCAACCTTCCTCTACCTTCATGTGGCGTCAACCTTCTTCTACTTTCACGTGGCGTCAACCTTCCTCCGCCTCCACGTAGCGTCAACCCTCCTCTGTCTCCAAGTGGCGTCAACCTTACTCTACCTTTAGGACATGAGTCGTCAACCTTCCCCTACCTTCATGTGGCGTCAACATTCTTCTACCTCTTTGTGGCGTCAACCTTCTTCTACCTCTACGTGACGTCAGCCTTCTCCATCTTCATGTGGTGTCGACGTTCTTCTACCTCCACGTGGCGTCAACCTTCCTCTATTTCCACGTGGCGTTAACTTTTCCTTTACCTCTACGTTCGTCAACATTCCCCTACCTCCGCGTGGCGGCAACATTCTTCTACCTCTATGTGGCGTCAACCTTCTTCTACCTCCACATGGCGGCAGCGTCCTCTACCTTCATGTGGCGTCGACCTTCTACATCCACGTGGCGTAATCCTTCCTCTATTTCCACGTGGCGTTAACTTTTCCTCTACCTTCACGTGGTGTCAACCTTCCTCTACCTACATGTGGCCTCAACATTCTTTTATCTCCACGTGGCGTTAACCTTCCTCTACCTTCATGTTGCGTCAACCTTCTTCTACCTCAACGTGGCGTCAATCTTCCTCTACATCCACTTGGCGTCAACCTTCCTCTACCTCAGCGTGGCGTTAACCTTCCTCTATTTCCACGTGGCGTTAACTTGTCCTTTACCTCTACATGGCGGCAACCTTTCTCAACATCCACGTGGCGTCATCCTTCCTCAAACTTTACATGGCGTCAACCTTCCTTTACCCCCATGTGTCGTTAACCTTCCCCTACCTCCACTTGGCGTCACCTTTCTTCTACCTCAACGTCGCGTCAACCTTCCTCTACATCTACGTGGCGTAACACTACATCTATATTCCCGTGGTGTCAACCTTCCTCTACCTTTTTCATGGCGTCAACCTTTCTTTACCTCCATGTGTCGTCAAAATCCCGTACCTCTAAGTGGCGTCAACTTTCTTCTAACTCCACGTCGCGTCAACCTTCCTCTACTTCCACGTCGCGTCTGCCTTCATCTACCGTCATGTGGTGTCAACATTCTTCTACATCTACGTGACGTTAAAATTCTTCTACTTCCTCGTTGCGTCAAACTTCCTCTAGCTTCATATTGCATCAACCTTCTTCTACCTCCACATGGCTCCAACTTTCCTCTACCTCCACTTGGCGTCAGCCTTCCTCTACCTCCTCACATGACGTCAACCTTCCATTACCTCCATGTGTCGTCATCCTTCCCCTACCTTCATGTGGCGTCAACATTCTTCTACCTCTACGTGGCGTCAACCTTCTTCTACCTCCACGTGGCGTCAACCTTCCTCAACCTTTTACATCTACGTGGCCTTAAAATCCTTGTACCTCCAAGTGGCGTCAAACTTCCTCTACCTTCATGTTGCATCAACCCTCTTCTACCTCCATATGGCTTCAACCTTCCTCTACTTCCAGGAGGCGTCATTCTTCCTCTACCTCCACGTGGCGTCAACCTTCCTCAACCTCCACATGGTTTCAACCTTCCTTTACCTCCATGTGTCGTTAACCTTCCTCTACCTTCATGTGGCATCAATCTTCCTCTACCTCTCCCTGTCGTCAACCTTCTACCTCCACGTGGCGTCAACCTTCCTCTACCTCCGCGTGGCGTTAACCTTCCTCTACCTCCACGTGGCGTCAACCTACCTCTACCTCCACGTAGCGTCAACCTTCCTTTACCTTTACATGGTGTGAACCTTCTACCTCCTCGTGCCGTAAAACTTCCTCTAGCTTCATGTGGCGTAAACCTTTTTTTACTTCCACGTAGCGCCAATCTTCCTCTACCTCCACGAGGCGCCAACCTTCCTCTACTACCACGTGGTGTTAACGTTCCTCTACCTCCACAGGACGTCAACCTTCCTCAACCTCCACGAGGTGTCAACCTTGCTCTACCTCCACGTGGCGTCAAACCTTCCTCTACCCTTATCACGTCGTCAACCTTCCCCTGCATTCTTGTGGCGTAAACTTTCTTCTGCCTCTACGTGGCGTCAACCTTCTTCTACCTCCACGTTGCATCAACCTTCCTCTAGATTCATATGGCGTCTACCTCCACGTAGCGGCAGCCTTCCTCTACCTCCAAGACGCTTTATCCTTCCTCTACCTCCACGTGGCGTCAACCTTACTCTACCTTTAAGAAATGAGTCGTCAACCTTTCCCTACCTTCATCTGGCGTCAACATTCTTCTACCTCTATGTGGCATGAACCTTCTTATAACTCCACGTGGCGCCAGCTTCCTCTACCTTCATGTGGCGTCGACCTTCTTCTACCTCCACGTGGCGTCATCCTTCCTCTATTTCCGCGTGGCGTTAGCTTTTCCTCTACCTCCACGTGGCGTCAACCTTCCTCTACCTTTACATGGGGTCAACCTTCCTTTACCTACATGTCGTCAACCTTGCTCTACCTCCACGTGGTGTTAACCTTCCTCTACCTCCACGAAGCGTCAGCCTTCCTCAACCTCGATGTGGTGTCAACCGTTCTCTAATTCCGCCTGGCTTTCTCTACCTTTACATGGCGTCAAGCCTCTACCTACATGTGTCTTAAACCTTCCTCTACCTCTACGAAGCGTCAACCTTCCTCTACCTCCACATGGAGTCAACCTTCCTCTAACTCCACGTGGCTTCAAGCTTACTCTACTTCGACGAAACGTCAAACTTCCTCGACCTCCAATTGGCGTCAACCTTCATGTGGCAACAACATTCTTCTTCCTCCACGTGGCATCAATCTTCCTCCACCTTCATGTGGCGTCAACCTTTTTCTACCTTCACGTGGAGTCAATCTTCCTCTACCTCCACTTGGCGTCAACTTTCCTCTACTTCTACGTGGCGTTAACCTTCCTCTACCTCCACGTGGCGTCAACCTTTTTCTACATCCACTTGGCGTCAGCCTTCCTCTACCTTTACATGGCGTCAACCTTCCCCTACCTCCAACTGGCGTCAACTTTCTTCTACCTCCAGGTCGCGTCAACCTTCCTCTACCTCCACGTAGGGTCAACCTTCCTCTATTTCCACGTGGCGTTAACTTTTCCTCTACCTCTACGTGACGTCAACCTTCCTCTACCTCCACGTGGCGTTAACCTTCCTTTACGTCCATGAAGCGTTAGCCTTCTTCTACCTCGATTTGACATCAACTCTAACTCTACGGGGCTTAACATTCCCCTACCTGGCGTCAAGCTTCCTCTACCTCCCCGTGGTCTCAGCCTTCTTCTACCTCCACGTGGCTTCAACCTTCCTCTTCCTCGAAGAAGCGCCAACCATTCTCTAATTCCAAGTGTCATTAACCTTCCTTTACCTCAACGTGGCGTGAACCTTCCTCTACCTACACCTCCTCTACATTCATGTGACGTCAACCTTCCTCTACCTCCACGTGGCATCAACCTTCCACCTAACTTCATGTGGCGTCAACATTCTTCTTCCTCCACGTGGCGTCAACCTTCCTCTGCCTTCATGTGGCGCCAACCTTCTTCTACCTCCACGTGGCGTCAGCCTTCCTCTACCTTCAAGTGGCTTCAACCTTCCTCTACCTCCACGTGGCGTTAACCTACCTCTACCTCCATGTGGTGCCAACCTTTCCACATAGCGTCAGCCTTCCTCTACCTTTACATGGCGTCAATCTTTCTTTACCTCCACATGTCTTTAACCTTCCCCTACCTCCGCGTGGCGTCAACTTTCTTCTAACTCCACGTCGCGTCAACCATCCTCTACCTCCACGTGGCATTAACCTTCCTTTACGTGGCGTCACCCTTCTTCTACATCCCCGTGGTGTCAACATTCCTCTACCTTCACGTGGCGTAAACCTTCTACCTCCACGTGGCGTCTATCTTCCTTTATCTCCACGTGGCGTCAACCTTTATCATGTCGTCAACCTTCTTCTACCTCCACGTGTTGTCAACCTTCCTCTACATCCACATGGCGTCAACCTTCCTCTACCTCTACGTGGCGCCAACCTTACTCTACCTTTACATGAGTCGTCAACCTTCTCCTACCTTCATGTGGCGTCAACCTTCCTCTACCTCTACGTGGCGCCAACCTTACTCTACCTTTACATGAGTCGTCAGCCTTCTTCTACCTCCACGTGGCGTCAGCTTCATTTACCTTCATGTGGCGTCGACGTTCTTCTACCTCCACTTGGCGTCAACCTTCCTCTACTTTACGTGGCGTCAACTTCTTTACTCCACGTGTCGTAACCTTCCTCTACCTCCACGTGGCGTCAACCTTTCTTCTACTCCACGTCCCTCAACCTTCCTTACTCACGTGGCATAACCTTCCTCTACCTTCTCATGTGGTGTAACCTTCCTCTACCTCACGTGGCGTAACCTTCCTTAACCTCCACGTGGCGTCAACTTCTTCCTTATTCACTGGCGTCAACCTTCATCATCGTCAACCTTCTTCTACTCCATGGCGTCAACCTTCCTCTACTCCACGTGGCGTCAACCTTCCTCTACCTCCACTGCGTCAACCTTACTCTACCTTTACATGAGTCGTCAACCTTCCTCCTACCTTCATGTGGCGTCAACCTTCTCTACCTCTACGTGGCGTCAACCTTACTCTCCACTGGCGTCACCTTTATCACGTGCGTACCATTATTCATGTGGCGTCAACTTTCTTACCTCCACGTGGCGTCAACCTTCTTCTACCTCGACGAAATGTCAACCTTCCTCTTCCTCCACGGGTCGTTAACCTTCCACTACCTCCACGAAGCGTCAACCTTCCTATACCTCCACGTGGCATCAACCTTCTTCTACCTCCACGTGGCGTTAACCTTCCTCTACCTCCACATGGCGTCAACCTTCCTCTACGACCACGGGGTGTCAGCCTTCCTTTACCTCCACTTAGCGTGAGCCTTCCTCTATCTCCACGTGCCGTCATCCTTCCTCTACATCCACCTTCATGTGGCGTCAACATTCTTTTACATCTACGTGGCCTTAAAATTCTTCTATCTCCATGTGGCGTCAACCTTCATGTGGCGTCAACGTTCTTCTACCTCCACATGGCTTCAACCTTCCTCTACATCCACGAGGCATCCACCTTCCTCTACGTCCACGTAGCGTCAACGTTCCTCTACCTCCACATGGTATCAACCTTCCATTACCTCCATGTGTCGTCAACCTTCCTCTCCCTTCATGTGACGTCAACATTCTTCTACCTCTACTTGGCGTCAACCTTCTCCTACCTCCACGTGGCGCCAACCTTCCTCTACCTTCATGTGGCGTTAACCTTCCTCTACCTCCACGTGGCGTCAACCTTCCTTTATCTTTACAGGGATTGAACTTTCCTTTAACTCCCTGTATAGTCAACCTTCTTCTACCTCCTCGTGGCGTAAAACTTCCTCTAGCTTCATGTGGCGTCAACCGTTTTCTACTTCCACGTAGCGTCAATCTTACTCTACCTCCACGAGGCGCCAACCTTTCTCTACCACCACGTGGTGCTAACGTTCCTCTACCTCCACATGACGGCAACCTTCCTAAACCTCCACGAGGCCTCAACCTTCCTTTACCTCCATTTATCGTCAACCTTCCCTTACCTTCATGTGGCGTAAACATTCTTCTACCTCTACGTGGCGTCCACCTTCCTCTACTCCACGTGGCGTCAACCTTCCTCTAGATTCATATGGCGTCAACCTTCTTTTACCTCCACGTAGCGTCAGCCTTTCTCTACCTCCACGACGCTTTATCCTTCCTCTACCTCCACGTGGCGTCAACTTTTCTCTACCTTTACGAAATGAGGCGTCAAGCTTTGCCTACCTTCTTGTGGCGTCAACATTCTTCTACCTGTAAGTGGCATCACCCTTCTTCTAACTCCACGTGGCGTTAGCTTCCTCTACCTTCATGTGGCGTCGACCTTCTTCTACCTTCACGTGGCGTCAACCATCCTCTATGTCTACGTAGCATTAACTTTTCCTCTACCTCCACGTGGCGTTAACCTTCCTCTACCTTTACATGGCGTCAACCTTCTTTTACCTACATGTGTCGTAAACCTTCCTCTACCTCTACAAATCGTCAACCTTGCTCTACCTCCACGTGGTCTTAACCTTCCTCTACCTCCAGGAAGCGTCAGCCTTCCTCAACCTCGATGTGGTGGGAACCGTTCTCTAACTCCGCATGGCTTCCTTTACCTTTATATGGCGTCAAGCTTCCTCTACCTCCCCGTGGCGTCAACCTTCCTCTATCAATACATGACGTCAACCTTCCTATACCTACATGTGTCGTAAACCTCTAGGAAGCGTCAGCCTTACTCTAACTCCACGATGCTTCAAGCTTCCTCTACCTCGACGAATCGTCAACCTTCCTCTACCTTCAATTGGCGTTAACCTTCCTTTACCTCAACGTAGCGTGAACCTTCCTCTACCTCCACGTAGCGTCAACCTTCCTCTGCCTCCACTTGGCGTCAACATTCCTCTACCTCCACGTGGCGTCAACCTTACTCTACCTTCATCTGGCGTTAATATTCTTCTTCCTCCACGTGGCGTCAGCCTTCCTCTACCTTCATGTGGCGTCAACCTTCCTCTACCTCCACTTGGCGTCAACCTTTCTCTACATCCACGTGGCGTCAGCCTTCCTCTACCTTCACATGGCGTCAGCTTTTCTTTACCTCCATGTGTCGTCAGCCTTCCCTTACCTCCAACTGGCGTCAACTTTCATCTAACTCCACGTCGCGTCAACCTTCCTCTACCTCTACGAGGCGTCACCCTTCATCAACATCCCCATTGTGTCAACCTTCCTCTACATTCACGTGGCGTCAACCTCTCTCTACCTCCACGTGCCGTCAACCTTCATCAATATCCACGTGGCGTCAACCTTCCTCTAACTCCACGTGGCGTTAACATTTCTCAGTCTCTACCTGGTGTCAAGCCTCTTCTACCTCCACGTGGCTTCAACCTTCCTCTACTTCCGCATGGCGTTAATCTTCCTCTACCTCCACGAGGCGTCAACCTTCATCTACCTCCACGAAGCTTTAACCTTCCTCTACCTCCACATGGCGTCAACGTTCCTCTACCTCCACGAAGCTTTAACCTTCCTCTACCTCCACGTGGCGTCAACGTTCCTCTACCTCCACGTAGCGTTAACCTTCCTCTACCTCCACGTGGCGTCAGCCCACCTCTACCTCCACATAGTGTCAACCTCACCTTACGTTTACATGGCGTGAACCTTCCTTTAACACCATGTGTCGTCAAACTTCTACCTACTCGTGGCGTAAAACTTCCTCTAGCTTCATGCGGCGTCAACCTTTTTCTACTTTCAAGTAGAGTCAATCTTCCTCTACCTCCACGAGGCCACGAGGCGCCAACCACGTGGTGTTAACGTTCCTCTACCTCCACATGGCGTCATCCTTCCTCAACCTCCACGTGACGTCAACCTTCCTTTACCTCCACGTGGCGTCAACCTTCCTCTACCTCCACGTGGCGTCAAACCTTCCCCTACCTTTATCATGTCGTCAACCCTTTATCGTCAACCTTTCCCTATCTTCATGTGGCGTAAACATTCTTCCACCTCTACGTGGCGTCAACCTTCCTCTAGCTTCATGTGGCGTCAACCTTCTTTTACCTCCACGTGGCGTCAGCCTTCCTCTACCTCCACGACGCTTTATCCTTCCTCAGCCTCTACGTGGCATCAACCTTACTCTACCTTTACGACATGTCGTCAACCTTCCCCTACCTTCAAGTGGCGTCAACATTCTTCTATTTCTATTTGGCTCCATGTGGCTTTAACCTTCCACTACCTCCACTTGGCGTCAAGCTTCCTCTAACTCCACGTGGCGTCAAACTTCCTCTACCTCCACATGGCGTTAACCTTCCTCTACCTCCACGAGGCGTCAACCTTCATTCAACTCCAATTGGCGTCTACCTTCCTGTACCTCCACGTGGCGTCAACCTTCCTCTACCTCCACCTAGCGTCAACCTTACTCAACCTTTACGACAATAGTCGTCAACCTTCCCCTACCTTCATGTGGCGTCAACATTCTTCTACCTCTATGTGGCGTCAACCTTCTTCTACCTCCACGTGGCGTCAATCTTCCTGTATTTCCACGTGGCTTTAACTTTTCCTTTACCTCTACGTGGCGTCACCATTCCTCTACCTCCACGTGGCGTTAACCTTCCTCTACCTTCATGTGGAGTCAACCTTCTTCTACCTCCAAGTGGCGTCAATCTTCCTCTACCTCCACTTAGCGTCCACCTCCCTCTAACTCCACATGGAGTTAACCTTCCTCTATTTCCACGTAGAGGCAACCTTTCTCTGCATCCACGTGGCGTCTACCTTCCTATACCTTTACATGGCGTCAACCTTCCTTTATCTCCATGTGCCGTCAACTTCCCCTACGTCCAGGTGGCGTCAACTTTCTTCTACCTCAACATTGCGTCAACCTTCCTCTACCTCTACGTGGCGTAACCTTTCATCTACATCCCCGAGGTGTCAACCTTCCTCTACCTTCAAGTGGCGTGAAATTTTCTATACCTCCACGTGCCCTCAACCTTCCTCTATCTCTACGTGGCGTCAACCATCCTCTAACTCCACGTGGCTTTAATCTACCTCTACCTCCGCTTGGCGTCAAGCTTCCTTTACTTCCACGTGGCGTTAACCTTCCTCTACCTCCACATGGCGTTAACCTTCCTATACCTCCACCAGGCGTCAATCTTCCTCTACCTCCACTACTTCCACGAAGCGTCAACCTTCCTCTACCTCCACATGGCGTCAACATTCTTCTACCTCCACGTGGCGTTAACCTTTCACTACCTGCACGAGGCGTCAACCTTCATCTACCTCCACGAAGCTTCAACCTTCCTCCACCTCAAAGAAGTGTTAACCTTCCTCTTCCTCCACTCGGAGTTAACCTTCCACTACCTCCACGAAGCGTCAACCTTCCTCTACCTCCACATGGCGTCAACATTCTGCTACCTCCACGTGGCGTAAACCTTCCTCTAACTCAACATGGTGTCAACCTTCCTCTATCTCCACGTTCCGTCAACCTTCCTCTACATCCACTTGGCGTCTACCTTCGTCTACCTTCATGTGGCGTCAACATTCTTCTATATATACGTGGCCTTAATATTCTTCTACCTCCAAGTGGCATCAAATTTCCTCTACCTTCCTGCGGCATCAACCATCTTCTACCTCTACCTTCACGAGGCGTCAACCTTCCTCTACCTTCACGTGGTGTCACCCTTCCTCTACCTCCACATGGTGTCAACCTTCCTTTAACTCCATGTGCCGTCATGTGGCGTCAACATTCTTCTACCTCTACGTGTCGTCAACTTTCTACCTCTACGTGGCGTCGACCTTCCTCTACCTTCATGTGGCGTCAAGCTTCTTCTACCTCCACATGGCGTCAGCCTTCCTCTACCTGCACGTGGCGTCAACGTTCCTCTACCTCCACGTGGCGTTAACCTTCCTCTATCTCCACGTGGCGTCAACCTACCTCTACCTCCATGTAGTGTCAACCTCACCTTACGTTTACATGGCGTGAACCTTCCTTTAACTCCATGTGTCGTCAAACTTCTACCTACTCGTGGCGTAAAACTTCTTCTAACTTCATGTGGCGTCAACCTTTTTTTACTTCCAAGTAGCGTCAACCTTCCACGAGGCGCCAACCTTCCTCTACCATCACGTGGTGTTAACGTTCATCTACCTCCACATGGCATCATCCTTCCTCAACCTCCACTTGGCGTCAACCTTCCTTTACCTCCACGTGTTGTCAACCTTCCTCTACCTCCACGTGGCGTCAAACCTTCCCCTACCTTTATCATGTCGTCTACCCTTTATCGTCAACCTTCCCCTATCTTCATGTGGCTTAAACATTCTTCTTCCTCTACGTGACGCCAACCTTCTTCTACCTCCACGTGGCGTCAACCTTCCTCTAGCTTCATGTGGCGTCAACCTTCTTCTACCTCCACGTGGCGTCAGCCTTTCTCTACCTCCACGACGCTTTATCCTTCCTCAACCTCTACGTGGCGTCAACCTTACGAAATGAGTCGTCAACCTTCATGTGGCGTCAACATTCTTCTACCTCTATGTGCATCAACCTTCTTCTACCTCCACGTGGCGCCAGCTTCCTCTACTTTCATGTGGCGTCGACCTTCTTCTACCTCCACGTGGCGTCAACCTTCCTCTGCTTCTACGTGGCGTCACCCTTCATCTACATCCCCGTTCTGTAAAACTTCCTCGACCTTCACGTGGCGTCAACCTTTCTTTACCTCCACGTGCCCTCAACCTTCCTTTATCTTCACGTGGCATCAACCTTCCTCTAACTCCATGTGGCTTTAACCTTCCGCTACCTCCACTTGGCGTCAAGCTTCCTCTAACTCCACGTGGCGTCAAACTTCCTCATGGCGTTAACCTTCCTCAACCTCCATGAGTCGTCAACCTTCATTCAACTCCAATTGGCGTCTACCTTCCTGTACCTCCACGTGGCGTCAACCTTCCTCTACCTCCACCTAGCGTCAACCTTACTCTACCTTTACGACATGAGTCGTCAACCTTCCCCTACCTTCATGTGGCGTCAATATTCTTCTACCTCTATGTGGCGTCAACCTTCGACCTCCACGTGGCGTCAATCTTCCTGTATTTCCACGTGGCGTTAACTTTTCCTGTACCTCTACGTGGCGTCACCCTTCCTCTACCTCCACGTGGCGTTAACCTTCCTCTACCTTCATGTGGAGTCAACCTTCTTCTACCTCCAGGTGGCGTCAATCTTCCTCTACCTCCACTTAGCGTCCACCTCCCTCTAACTCCACATGGCGTTAATCTTCCTCCATTTCCACGTAGAGGCAACCTTTCTCTGCATCCACGTGGCGTCTACCTTCCTATACCTTTACATGGCGTCAACCTTCCTTTATCTCCATGTGCCGTCAACTTCCCCCACGTCCAGGTGGCGTCAACTTTCTTCTACCTCAACATTGCGTCAACCTTCCTCTACCTCTACGTGGCGTAACCTTTCATCTACATCCCCGAGGTGTCAACCTTCCTCTACCTTCAGGTGGCGTGAAATTTTCTATACCTCCACGTGCCCTTAACCTTCCTCTATCTCCACGTGGCGTTAACCATCCTCTAACTCCACGTGGCTTTAATCTTCCTCTACCTCCGCTTGGCGTCAAAGCTTCCTTTACTTCCAAGTGGCGTCAACCTTTCTCTACCCCCGCATGGCGTTAACCTTCTTATACCGCCACCAGGCGTCAATCTTCCCCTACCTCGACGAAGCGTCAACCTTCCTCTTCCTCCACGTGGCGTTAACGTTCCACTACCTCCACGTGGCGTTAACCTTCCTCTACCTCCACATGGCGTCAACCTTGCTCTACCTGCACGTGTCAACCTTCCTTTACCTCCACGTGGCATCAACCTTCCTCTACCTCCACTTAGCGTGAGCCTTCCTCTATCTTCACGTGCCGTCAACCTTCCTCTACATCCAAGCTACCTTCATGTGGCGTCAACATTCTTCTACATCTATTTGGCCTTAAAATTCTTCTACTTCCAGTTGGCGTCAACCTTCTTCTACCTCCACGTGGCGTCAACCTTCTTCTACCTCCATATGGCCTCAACCTTCCTCTACCTCCACGAGGCATCAACACTCCTCTACCTCCACGTGGCGTCAACGTTCCTCTACCTCCACTGGCGTCAACCTACCCTTCCCTCCACGTTGCGTCAACCTTCCTTTATCTTTACATGGTATAAATCTTGCTTTAACTCCATGTGTCGTCAACCTTTTACCCCCTCGTGCCGTAAAACTTCCTCTAGCTTCATATGGCGTAAACCTTTTTCTACTTCCACGTAGCGTCAATCTTCCTTTACCTCCACGTGGCGTCAACGTTCCTCTACCTCCACAGGACGTCAACCTTCCTCAACCTACACGAGGCGTCAACCTTCCTCTACATCCATTGGCGTCAAACTTTCCTCTACCTTTATCACGTCGTCAACCTTCCCCTACCTTCTTGTTGCGTAAACATTCTTTTACCTCTACGTGGCGTCAACCTTCTTCTACCTCCACGTGGCATCAACCTTCCTCTAGATTCATATGGCGTCAACCTTCTTCTACCTCCACGTAGCATCAGCCTTCCTCTACCTTGAAGATGCTTTATCCACGTGGCGTCAACCTTACTCTACCTTTAAGAAATGAGTCGTCAACCTTTCCCTACCTTCATCTGGCGTCAACATTCTTCTACCTCTATGTGGCATAAACCTTCTTATAACTCCACGTGGCGTCAACCTTCCTCTACCTTCATGTGGCGTCGACCTTCTTCTACCTCCACATGGCGTCGACCTTCCTCTACCTTTACATGGCGTCAACCTTCCTTTACCTACATGTGTCGTAAACCTTCCTCTACCTTTACGAATCGTCAACCTTGCTATACCTCCACGTGGTGTTAACCTTCCTCTACCTCCACGAAGCGTCAGCCTTCCTCAACCTCGATGTGGTGTCAACCGTTCTCTAACTCCGCCTGGCTTCCTTTACCTTTACATGGCGTCAAGCTTCCTCTACCTCCCCGTGGCGTCAACCTTCCTCTACCTCCACATGGCGTCAACCTTCCTCTACCTTTACACGGCGTCAACCTTCCTATACCTACATGTGTCTTCAACCTTCCTCTACCTCTACGAAGCGTCAACCTTCCTCTACCTCCATATGGCTTCAAGCTTCGACGAAGAGTCAAACTTCCTCGACCTCCAATTGGCGTCCACCTTCTTCTACCTACACGTGGCGACAACCTTCCTCTACCTTCATGTGGCAACAACATTCTTCTTCCTCAACGTGGCATCAACCTTCCTCTACCTTCATGTGGCATCAACCTTCTTTTACCTCCACGTGGAGTCAATCTTTCTCTACCTCCGCGTCAACTTTCCTCTACCTCCACGTGGCGTTAACCTTCCTCTACCTCCACGTGGCGTCAACCTACCTCTACCTCCACGTAGCGTCAACCTTCCTTTACCTTTACATGGTGTGAACCTTCTACCTTCTCGTGCCGTAAAACTTCCTCTAATTTCATGTGGCGTAAACCTTTTTCTACTTCCACGTAGCGTCAATCTTCCTCTACCTCCACGAGGTGCCAACCTTCCTCTACTACCACGTGGTGTTAACGTTCCTCTACCTCCACAGGACGTCAACCTTCCTCAAACTCCACGACACGTCAACCACGTGGCGTTAAACCTTCCTCTACCTTTATCACGTCGTCAACCTTCCCCTGCATTCTTGTGGCGTAAACTTTCTTCTGCCTCTACGTGGCGTCAACCTTCTTCTACCTCCACGTGGCATCAACCTTCCTCTAGATTCATATGGCGGCATTCCACGTAGATTCCACGTAGCGGCAGCCTTCCTCTACCTACAAGACGCTTTATCCTTCCTCTACCTCCAAGTGGCGTCAACCTTACTCTACCTTTAAGAAATGAGTCGTCAACCTTTCCCTACCTTCATCTGGCGTCAACATTCTTCTACGTTTATGTGGCATAAACCTTCTTATAACTCCACGTGGCTTCAGCTTCCTCTACCTTCATGTGGCGTCGACTTTCTTCTACCTCCACGTGGCGTCATCCTTCCTCTATTTCCACGTGGCGTTAGCTTTTCCTCTACCTCCACGTGGCGTCAACCTTCCTCTACCTTTACATGGGGTCAACCTTCCTTTACCTCCACGAAGCGTCAGCCTTCTTCAACCTCGATGTGGTGTCAACCGTTCTCTAACTCCGCCTGGCTTCCTCTACCTTTACATGGCGTCAAGCTTCCTCTACCTCCCCATGGAGTCAACCTTCCTCTACCTCCACATGGCGTCAACCTTCCTCTACCTCCACATGGAGTCAATCTTCCTCTAACTCCACGTGGCTTCAAGCTTACTCTAACTCGACGAAACGTCAAACTTCCTCGACCTCCAATTGGCGTCAACCTTCCTCTACCTTCATGTAGCAACAACATTCTTCTTCCTCCACGTGGCATCAACCTTCCTCAACCTTCATATGGCATCAACCTTCTACCTCCACGTGGAGTCAATCTTCCCCTACCTTCAACTGGCGTCAACTTTCTTCTACCTCCAAGTCGCGTCAACCTTCCTCTACCTCTACGAGGCGTTACCCTTCATCTACATCTCCTCTACCTTCACGTGGCGTCAACCTCTCTCTACTTCTATTCTTCTACCTCCACGTGGCGTTAACCTTCCTCTACCTCAATGGCGTCAACCTTCCTCTATCTCCATGTGCCGTCAACCTTCCTCTATATCCACGTGGTGTCTACCTTCGTCTACCTTCCTGTGGCGTCAACATTCTTTTACATCTACCTCCAGGTGGCGTCAAACTTCCTCTACCTTCATGATGCTAACCTTCTACCTCCATATGGCTCAACCTTCCTCTACTTCCACGAGGCGCAATTCTTCCTCTACCTCCACGTGGCGTCATCCTTCCTCAACCTCCACATGGTGTCAACCATCCTTTACCTCCATGTGTCGTTAACCTTCCTCTACCTCCACGTGGTGTCAACCTACCTCTACCTTCAAGTAGCGTCAACCTTACTTTACCTTTACATGGTGTAACCTTCCTTTAAACTCATGTGCGTCAACCTTCTCTACCTCCAGTGGCGTAAACTTCCTCTACTTAACGTGCGTAGCGTCAATTTCCTATTCACGAGCCAACCTTCCTCTACCCACGTGGTTCTACTCAAGACGTCCACTTCCTCACCTCCACGAGGCGTCAACCTTGCTCTACCTTCACGTGGCGTAAACTTCCTTACCTTTATCACGTCGTCAACCTTCCCTACCTCTTGTGGCGTAACATTCTTCTACCTATGGCGTCAACTTCTACTTCCACGTGCTCTACTCCACGTGCGACAGCCTTCCTTTACGCCAAATCTCCAACGTGGCGTCAACCTCACTCTGCCTTTTAGATTGAGTCGTCAACCTTTCCTACCTTCACTGGCGTCAACATTCTTCTACCTCTATATGGCACCAACTTTCTTCTACCTCCGCATGGCGTCAGCTTCCTCTAACTTCATATGGCGTCGACCTTCTACCTCCACGTGGCGTCAACCTTCCTCTATTTCCACGTGGCGTTAACTTCTCCTCGCCCTCCACGTGGCGTCAGCCTTCCTCTACCTTTACATGGCGTCAACCTTCCTTTACCTATATGTGTCGTAAACCTTAGTCAACCTCTACCTCCACGAAGCTTCAGCCTTCATCAACCTCGATGTGGTGTCAACCGTTCTCTAACTCCACCTGGCTTCCTCTACCATTACATCTCGTCAAACTTCCTCTACCTCCCCGTGGTGTCAACCTTCCTCTACCTCCACATGGTGTCAACCTTCCTCTACCTTTACTTGGCGTCAACCTTCCTTCATGTGTAGTAAACCTTCCTCAACATCTACGAAGCGTCAACCTTCCTCTACTTCCACGTGGCGTTAACCTTCCTCTACTAACTCCACGTGGCTTCAACCTTCCTCTACCTCGACAAAGGTAGAGGTTAACCTGGCGTTAACCTTCCTTTACCTCAAACTGGCGTGAACCTTCCTCTACCTACACGTCGCGTCAACCTTCCACTACCGCCACGTGGTGTCAACCTTTCTCTACCTCCACGTGGCGTCAATCTTCCTCTACTTTCATTAGGCGTCAAAATTTTTCTACCTCCACGTGGAGTCAACTTTCCTCTACCTCTACCTCTACCTCCACTTTCCTCTACTTCCACGTGGCGTTAACCTTCCCCTACTTCTACCTTCACGTGGCGTCAGCCTTTCTCCAATCCAAGTGGCGTCAACCTTCCTCTACCTTTACATGGCATCAACCTTTCTTTACTTCCATGTGTCGTCAACCTTCCCCTACCCACACGTGTCGCCAACTTTCTTCTAGCTCCACTTCTCTTCAACCTTCCTCTACCTCTACGAGGCGTCACCCCTCATCTACATCCCCGTTGTGTCAACCTTCCTCTATCTTCACATGGCGTCAACCTCTCTCTACTTCCACGTGCCGTCAACCTTCCTCTATCTCCACGTGGCGTCAACCTTCCTCTAACTCCACGTGGCTTTAACATTCCTCAGGCCTTACTTGGCGTCAAGCTTCTTCTACCTCCACGTGGCTTCAACCTTTCTCTACCTCCACATGGCGTTAACCTTCTTCTACGAGGCGACAACCTTCCTTTACCTCTACGTGGCTTCAACCTTCCTCTACCTCGACGAAGTGTCAACCTTCCTCTTCCTTTACGTGGAGTTAACCTTCAACTACTTCCACGAAGCGTCAACCTTCCTCTACCTCCACGTGGCGTCAACCTTCCTCTACCTTCATGTGGCGTAAATCTTCTACCTCCAAATGGCTTCCTCTACCTTTACATGGCTTAAACCTCCTCGTGCCGTCAAACTTCCTCTAGCTATGAAGCTAGAGGAAGTCAACCCTCTTCTACCTCCACGTGGCGTCAATATTCTACCTCAACGAAGCGTAAACATTCCTCTGCCTCCACGTAGTGTTAGCCTTCCTTTACCTCCACATGGCGTCAACGTCTTCTTCCTCTACCTCAGTGCGTCACACATGGTGTCACCTTCCTTTCCCTCCTGTGTCGTTAACTTCCTCGCCTTATGGCATCCATTCCTCTACCTCTCCCTGCGTATCCTTCTTCTACCTCCACGTGGCGTCAACCTTCTCTCCTTCATGTGGCGTCAGCTACTTCTACTTCACTGGCTTCCTTTACCTCCACGTGGCGTCAACCTTCTTCCTTCATGTGGCGTCAACATTATTCTACCTCTATGTGGAATCAACCTTCCTCTACCTCCACGTGGCGTCAACCTTCCTCTACCTTCATGTGGCATCAAGCTTCTTCTACCTCCAAATGGCGGCAACCTTCCTCTACCTCCACGTGGCGTCAATCTTTCTGTTCCTCCACATGTGCGTTAACCTTCCTCTACCTTTACATTGGCGTCAACCTTCCTTTACTCATGTGTGTCAAACTCTTCACTCAACATCTACGAGCGTCAACTTCCTCTACTTCCACGTGGCGTCAACCTCTCTCTCTACTAACTCCACATAGGTTCAACTTCTCTACCTCACGTGGGTCAATTCTTACTGTATACTGGCGTCAACCTTCTTCTACCTCACGTGGCGTCAACCTTCTCTACTTCCACGTGGTCAACTTTCCTCTACCTCTACGTGGGTCAACCTTCTCTACCTCCACGTGGCGTCAACGTTACTTTGGCGTCAACATTTTTCTACTCACTGTGGACGTCAACTTTCCTCTACCTCCACTGGCTCACTCACTTCCTCTACCTTCCAGTGGCTCGTAACCTTCTCTACTCTCTACCTTCACGGCGTCACCTTCTCATTTCCCAAGTGGCGTAACCTTCCTCTACCTTTCATGGCGTCAACCTTTCTTTACTTATGTGTCGTCAACTTCCTCTACCTCCACGTGGCAACTTCTACATCAGGCTCACTTCTCTTCTACCTTCCTTACCTCTACGAGGCGTCAGACCTTCTCTACCTCCCGTTGGTCAACCTTCCTCTACTTCACATGGCGTCAACCTTCCTCTACTCCACGTGCGTCAACCTTCCTCTACTCCACGTGGCGTCAACCTTCCTCTAACCTCCACGTGGCTTTAACATTCCTCAGGCTTACATTGCGTCAACTTCTTCTACTCCAGTGGCTTAACCTTCTCTACTCCACATGGCGTTAACTTCTTTACAGGCGACACCTTCTTCCTTACGTGGCGTGTCAACCTTCTTCCTTTCTATCTTCACATTAGAGCGTCAATCTCTACCTCGTGCGTAAACCCTTCTCTACTATGTGCGTAACTTTACTCAATGGCTTCCTTACCTTTACATGGCTAAACTTCTAGTGCCGTCAAACTTCTTAGCTATGATGCTAGCGAAGTCAACCTTTCCTCACGTGCGTAATATTACCTAGAAGCGTAAACTCTCTCCTCCCGTAGGTTACCTTCTTACTCACGAGCTCACCTTCCTTTACCTCAATGTGACGTCAAACTTCTCTTACTCAGTGGCTTGTTCTCAACATTTACTCATGTGTATCAACCTTCCTCTTCCTCCCGTGGTCGTCAACCTTCCTCTACCTCACGTGTGGCGTCAACTTTTCTACTCACGTGGCGTCAACCTTCCTCTACCTCCACGTGGTGTCAATTTTCTTTATTCCACTGGCGTCTAACCTTTCCTCTACCTTACTGGCGTCAACCTTCTTTACCTCCATTGTGTCAACTTTCTCTCTATCATCGTAGGCGTCAACTTCGCTACTCACGTGGCGTCAACCTTCTCCTACTTAACCTTCCTTACACACTGCGTCAAACTTCCTCCACCTCCATTGGCGTCAACTTCCTTTACTTCATGTGCTGACCTTCTCTACCTCACGTGGCGTCAACCTTCCACTCCACGTGGATCGTTTACTTTTCCTCTACCTTCGTGGCGTTAACCTTCCGTCTACCTCCTCCATGGCTCAACATCTTCTACCTGCTAGTGACGTTAACATTCTTTTACATCCACTGGCGTCACTTCCTCTACATTATGTGGCGTCACCTTTCATCCTTCACGTGGTGTCAGCCTTCTATTTCCACCTGGCGTTAACTTTTCCGCCACCTCTACGTGGCGTCAACCTTCCTCTACCTCCACATGGAGTCAGCCTTCTACATTTACATGACATCAACCTGCATGTGTTGTAAACCTTACTCTACCTCTACGAAGCGTCAAACTTGCTCTATCTCCACGAAGCGTCAGCCTTCCTCTACCTCGATTTGGCGTCACCCTTCACGTGGCTTTAACCTTCCTCTACCTTTACATGGCGTCACCCTTCACGTGGCTTTAACCTTCCTCTACCTTTACATGGCGTCAAGCTAGTTTCATGTGGCTTCAACTTTCATCTACTTCCACGAGGCGTCAACCTTCCTCTATCTCCATGTGGCGAAAGCCTTCCTCCACATAACCTACACGTGGCGACAGTTCCTCTACCTTCATGTGGCGTCGACCTTCTTCCTCCACGTGGCGTCAAGCTTCTTTTATTTCCATGTGTCGTTAACTTTTCCCTTACCTCTACGTCGCGTCAACCTTCTTCTACCTCCACGTGGCGTCATCATTCTTCTCCAAGTGGTGTCAACTTCCTCTACCTTCATGTGGCATCGACCTTCTATCTCCACGTGGTGTCAGCCTGGAAATCACCTGGCGTTAACTTTTCCACCACCTCTTCGTGGCGTCAACCTTCTTCTACCTCCACATGGCTTCAACTTTCATCTACCTCCACGAGGCGTCAACCTTCCTCTATCTCCATGTGGCGAAAGCCTTCCTCCACATAGCGTCAACCTTCTTTTACCTCCATTTGTCGTCAATCTTCCCCTACCTTCATGTTGCGTCAACATTCTTTTACCTCTACGTGGCGTCAACCTTCTACATCCACGTGGCGTCAACCTTTCTCTACCTTCATGTGGCGTCGACCTTCTTCTACATCCAAACGGCGTCAACCTTCCTCTATTTCCACGTGGCGTTAACTTTTCTTCTATCTCTACTTGGCGTCAACCTTCCTCTGCCTCTACGTGACGTCAACCTTCCTCTACCTCCACGTGGCGTCAACCTCTCACTACCTTTACATGAATCGTCAACCTTCCCTTACCTTCATA
This sequence comes from Panulirus ornatus, assembly GCF_036320965.1. Taxonomy (NCBI): domain Eukaryota; kingdom Metazoa; phylum Arthropoda; class Malacostraca; order Decapoda; family Palinuridae; genus Panulirus; species Panulirus ornatus. Next base: position 25,017,733 of record NC_092269.1, read on the forward strand.
TGGTTTTAACATTCTTTTACCTCTATATACCGTCTACCTTCTACCTCTACCTTCAACATGTAGTCAACCTTCATGTAGTCTTTCAAACCTAATGACACATTTTCAAACGAAGTGAAAATGGAGAATGCTCATTTTTACGATCTCCTGTCACGAGTAATGACAAAAAATGGTAGGGAATTTTTTATGGAATTTTTTTTTTTTCGATCAATACAGATCTTGAAACATGAGGAATCGTTTTTCTAGGATAGCAAAATGAAGAATCTTTGTTTTTAAGAATATCTGTTACCGGTAAAGAGAAAGAAAAATTTCTAAATACAGCTTTCTAAACACTATTAAACGATATAAAAACGGAGAATGTCCATTTTTAAGATCTGTTACGAGACATGACAAAAAATGGCGGGGAATTTTTCAGGGAAAAACAGCTCTTAGAGGAATCGTTTTTCGAGGTTATAGATAATCTTTGTGTTTAAGATTACAGCTAGAGAGAAAGAAAAAGGGAAACACTTTCTAAACACTATTAAATGATGTAGAAATGGAGAATGTTCGTTTTTAAGATATGTTACTAGAAACGACAGAAAATGGCAGGGAATCTTTCAGGGAAATTCTTTTTCGATCAATTCAATTTCAATCGTTTTTGTAGCATATGAAAATGAAGAATCTTTGTGTGTAAGATTATCTATTACCGTTAAAGAGAAAGGAAAAGAGGTATGAAATTCTTTAAGGATAAAATAAATTTTTTAAATAGATTTCAATACATTCTAAACACTATGAGGCGTCATAGAAATGGAGAATGTTCGTTTTTAAGATCTTTTATAGGTAATGACAAAATTTGGTAGGGAATTTTTCAGGGAAATTTCTAGGAAATGAAAATGAAGAATCTTTGTTTTTAAGAATAAAAAGGTAGGGAATTCTTTAGAGAGAAAATATACTTACTAAATAGATTTCAATACAGCTTTTTAAACACTATTAAAAGATGTAAAAATGGAGAATGTTCAATGTCCGATACGAGTAATGACAAAAAATGGCAGGGAATTTTTCAGGGAATTTTTTTTTTCGATGAATGCCGATCTCAAATAATGAGGAATTATTTTTATAGTATATAAAAATGAAGAATCACATTATAAGCTCTTAAAATATGAGGAATCGTTTTTCTATGATATAAAAATGAAGAATCTTTGTTTTTAAGATTATCTATTACCGTTAAAAAGAAAGAAGAAAAGGTAGGGAATTCTTTACGAAAGAAATAGATTTCTATACAGATTTCTAAGCAATATTAAACGATGTAAAAATGTAGAATGTTCGTTTCTAAGACCTGTTATGAGAAATGAAAAAAATGGCAAAGAATTTTTCAGGGAAATATTTTTTTCGATCAATACGGCTCTGAAAACATGAGGAATCGTTTTTCTAGGATATGAAGATGAAGAATGTTTGTTTTTAAGATTATCTATTACCGCTAAAGAGAAAGAAAAAAAGGTAGGTAATTCTTTAGGGATAAAATATACTTTCTAAATAGTTTTCAAATACAGCTTTCTAAAACCTATGAAAAATGGAGAATGTTCGTTTTAGAGATCTTCTGATACGAATAATGACAAAAAATGGCCGGGAATTTTTCAGGGAAATTTTTTATTTGATCAATACAGGTCTTAAAACATGAGGAATTGTTTTTCTAGGATATGAAAATGAAGAATCTTTGCTTTTAAGATTATCTATTAAAGCTAAAGAGAAAGAAAAAGAGGCAGGGAATTTCTTAGGAATAAAATATACTTTCTAAATAGATTTCAATAAGGCTTTCTAAACACTATTAAACAATATAAAAATGGAGAATTTTTCTTTTTAAGATCTGTTACGAGTATTGACAAAAATGGCTGGGAATTTTTCGGGGAAATTTTTTTTCGATCAATACAGCTCTTAAAATATGAGGAATCGTTTTTCTAGGTGATGAAAATGAAGAATGTTTTTAAGATTATCTATTCCCGCTAGAGAAAAAGAAAAAAGGTAGGAAAGTCTTTAGATAGAATATACTTTCTAAATAGATTTAAATATAGCTTTCTAAACAATATTAAACGATGTTGATATAGAGAATGATCCTTTTGATGATCTATTACGAGAAACGACATAAAATAGCAGGGAATTTTTCAGGGAAATTTTTTTTCGATCAATATTGATCTTAAAACATGAGGAATCGTTTTTCTAGGAAATGAAAACGAGCAATCTTTGTTTTTAAGAGAAAGAAAAAGAGGTAAGGAATTCCTTAGGAATGAAATAAATTTCTAAATAGGTTACAATGTAGCTTTCTATACACTATTAAACTATATAAAAATGGAGAATGTTCGTTTTTAAGATCTGTTACGAGACATAACCAAACAATGGCAAGGAATTTTTCAGGAAAATTTGTTTTTCAATCAAAACAGTTCTTAAAATATGAGGAATTGTTTTTTGAGGTTATAGAAATGAAGAGTCTTTGTTTTTAAGATTATCTATTAAAGCTAAAGAGAAAGAAAAAGGCAATAGCTTTCTAAACACTATTAAGTGATGTAAAAATGGAGAATGGTCGTTTTTAAGACAGAAAATGGCAGGGAATTTTTCAGGGAATTTTTTTTTTTTTTTTTTGATCGATTCAGCTCAAAACATGAGGAATCCTTTTTTTAGCATATGAAAATGAAGAATCTTTGTTTTAAAGAGAAAGGCAAAGACGTAGGAAATTCTTTAAGGATAAAGTAAACTTTCTAAATAGATTTCAATACAACTTAGAAATGGAGAATGTTCGTTTTTAAGATCTGTTATGAGTAATGACAAAAAATACCCATGAATTTTTCAGGGAAATTTCTTTTTTGATCAATAGATCTTAATAGGTCTTAAAACATGAGGAATCGTTTTTCTAGGAAATGAAAATGGAGCATCTTTGTTTTTAAGATTATCTTATACAGCTAAAAAGAAAGAATAAAAAGATAGGGAATTCTTTAGAGAGAAACTATACGTACTAAATAGATTTCAATACAGCTTTTTAAACACTATTAAACGATCGATTTTGACATCTAATACGAGTAATGACAAAAAATGGCAAGGAATTTTTCAGGGAATTTATTTTTTTCGATGAATGCCGATCTCAAATCATGAGGAATTGTTTTTATAGTATATAAAAATGAAGAATCACTATTAGGAGATGTAAAAATGAAAAATCTTCGTTTTTAAATCTTACGTTACGAGTAAACATTACGTTACGTTACGACTAAAGATGGCAGGGAATTTTTCAGGGAAATTTTTTTTCGATCAATAATCTCAAAACATTCGGAATTGTTTTTCTAGGATATGAAAGTGAAGAATCTCTGATTATCTATTACGAAGAAAGAGAAAGAAAAAAAAGGAAATTCTTTAGTGATAAAATATACCATCTAAATAGATTTAATTCACCTTTCTGAAACAATGTAAAAATGGAGAATGATCGTTTTTAATATCTTCTGTTATGAGTAGTGACAAAATATGGCACGGAATTTCTCGGGGAAATTTGTTTATCGATCAATATAGCTCTTAAAATATGAGGAATCGTTTTTTTACGATATGAAAATGAGGAATGTTTCTAAGTTTTTCTATTACCGTTAAAGAGAAAGAAGAAAAGGTACGGAATTCCTTAAGAAAGAAATAGATTTCAATATAGATTTCTAAACACCATTATACGATGTAAAGATGGAGAATGTTCGTTTATAAGATCTGTTACGAGAAACGTAAAAAAATGGCAGGGAATTTTTCAGGGAAATTTTTTTTTCGATCAATTCAGCACTTAAGACATGAGGAATCGTCTTTTTAGCATATGAAAATGAAGAATCTTTGTTTTTATTACTGTTAAAGAGAAAGGACTAGACGCTGGAAATTCTTTTAGAATGAAATAAACTTTCTAGATAGATTTCAATACAACTTTCTAAACACTATGAAGAGTTATAGAAAATGAGAATGTTCGTTTTTTAGATCTGTTATGAGTAATGGCAGGGAATTTTTCAGGGAAATTTTTTTTTCGACCAATACAGATCTTAAAACATGAGGAATCGTTTTTCTAGGAAATTTGAATAATCTTTGTTTTTAAGATTATCTTATACAGCTAAAGAGTAAGAATGAAAAGGTAGGGAATTCTTTGGAGAGAAAATATACTTTCAATACAGCTTTTTAAACATTATTCAACGACATAATGGTGGAGAATGTTCGATTTTAACATCTGATACGAGTAATGACAAAAAATGGTAGGGAATTTTTCAGGGAATTTTTTTCCGATGAATGCCGATCTCAATTCGTGAGGAATCGTTTTTATAGGATATGAAAATTAAGAATCACTGTCTTTATTATTATATATACCTTCTAAATCGATTTCAATACAGTTTTCTAAACTATTAAACGATGTAAAAATGGAGAGTCTTCGTTTTTAGATCTTACATTACGAGAAATGACCAAAAATGGCGGAATTTTTCAGATTCTTTTTTTCGATCAATAAAGATCTCAAAACATGAGGTATCGTTTTTTTAGCATATGAAAGTGAAAAATCTCTATTACGAAGAAAGAAATTAAAAAAAAGGAAATTCTTTAGGGATAAAATATACCTTCTAAATAGATTTGATTCACCTTTCGGAACACCATTAAACGATGTAAAAATGGAGAATGATCGTTTTTAAGATCTTCCGTTACAAAAAATGGCAGGGAATTTCTTAGGGAAATTTGTTTTTCGATCAATACAGCTCTTAAAATATGAAAAAAACGTTTTTCTACGATATGAAAATGAAGAATCTTTGTTTTTAAGATTATCTATTAACGTTAAAAAGAAAGAAGAAAAGGTAAGGAATTCTTTAGGAAAGAAATAGATTTCAATACAGATTTCTAAATACTATTAAACGATGTAAAAATAGAGAATGTTTGGTCTGTTACTAAAAACGAAAAAAATGGCAGGGAATTTTTCAGGGAAATTTGTTTTTCGATCAATACAGCTCTTAAAACATGAGGAATCGTTTTTCTAGGATATGAAAATGAAGAATATTTGTTTTTAAGATTATCTATTACCGCTAAAGAGAAAGAGAAAAAGGTAGGTATTTCTTTAGGGATACAATATACTTTCTGAACAGATTTTAATACAGCTTTTTAAACACTATGAAAAATGTAGAGATGAAAAAATGGCAGGAAGTTTTTCAGGGAAATTTTTTTTTCGATCGATACAGTTCTTATAATATAAGGAATCGTTTTTCGAGAATATGGAAATGCAGAATCTTTGTTTTTAAGATAATCTATTACCGCTGAAGAAAAAGAAAAAGAGGTAGGGAATTTTATAGGGATAAAATATACTTTGTCAATAGATTTCAATAGATTTATTAAACGATATAAATTTGAAGAATGTTCCTTTTAAGAATGGCATGGAATTTTTCAGGGTTTTTTTTTTTTCGATCAATAAAGATCTCAAAACATGAGGAATCGTTTTTTCAGCATATGAAAATGAAAAATCTCTGTTTTTACGAAGAAAGAGAAAGAAAAAAAAAAAGAAAATTCTTTAAGGATAAGAGGTAGATTTAATTCACCTTTCTGAACACTACTAAACGATGTAAAAATGGAGAATGATCGTTTTTAAGATCTTCCGTTACGAGTAGTGACAAAAAATGGAAGGGAATTTTTTAGATAATTTTGTTTTTCTACGATATGAAAATGAAGAATCTTTGTTTTTAAGATTATCTACTACCGTTAAAAAGAACACTATTAAACGATGTAGAAGAAAAGAGGTAGGAAATTCTTTGTTAAAATAAACTTTTTAAATAGATTTCAATACATTCTAAACACTATGAGGCGTCATAGAAATGGAGAATGTTCGTTTTTAAGATCTGTTATAGGTAATGACAAAAATTGGTAGGGAATTTTTCAGGGAAATTTCTTTTTCGATCAATACAGATCTTAAAACATGAAGAACCGTTTTTCTAGGAAATGAAGATGAAGAATCTTTGTTTTTAAGATTATCTTATACAGCTAAAGAGAAAGAGGGAATTCTTTAGAGGAAATATACTTTCAATACAGCTTTTTAAACACTATTAAACGATGTAAAAATGGAGAATGTTCGATTTTAACATCTGATACGAGTAATGAAAAAAAAATGGCGGGAATTTTTCAGGGAATTTTTTTTTCATGAGAAATCGTTTTTATAGGATATGAAAATAAAGAATAACTGTCTTATTAATATAATAAGGTACATATAATCTTTAGATTATATGTACCTTCTAAAATAGACTTCAATAGAGTTTTCTAGACATTATCAAACGATGTAAAAATGGAGAATCTTCGTTTTTAGACCTTATATTACGAGTAATAACCAAAAATGGCTGGGAATTTTTCAGGGAAACTTTTTTCGGATCAATAAAGATCTGAAAACATGAGGAATAGCTTGTCTAGGATATGAAAATGAAGAATCTCTGTTTTCAAGATTATCTATTTCGAAGAAAGAGAAAAAAAAAGGAAATTCTAAATAGATTTAATTCACCTTGAACGATATAAAAATGGAGAATGATCGTTTTTAATAGTAGTGACAAAAGAATGGCATGGAATTTTTCAGGGAAATTTCTTTTTCGATCAATACAGCTCTTAAAATATGAAAAATCGTTTTTCTATGATATAAAAATGAAGAATCTTTGTTTTTAAGATTATTTATTACCGTTAAAAAGAAATAAGAAAAGGTAGGGAATTCTTTAGAAAAGAAATAGATTTCTATACAGTTTCTAACCACTATTAAACGATGTAAAAATGTAGAATGTTCGTTTTTAAGATCTGTTATGAGAAATGAAAAAAAATGGCAAAGAATTTTTCAGGGAAATTTTTTTTTCGATCAATACGGCTCTTAAAACATGAAGAATCGTTTTTCTAGGATATGAAAATGAAGAATGTTTGTTTTTAAGATTATCTATTACCGCTAAAGAGAAAGAAAAAAAGGTAGGTAATTCCTTAGGGATAAAATATACTTTTTAATTAGATTTCAATACACCTTTCTAAAAACTATGAAAAATGGAGAATGTTCGTTTTAGAGATCCTCTGATACGAATAATGACAAAAAATGGCAGGGAATTTTTCAGGGAAATTTTTTATCCGATCAATACAGGTCTTAAAACATGAAAATGAAGAATCTTTGTTTTTAAGATTATCTATTAACGCTAAAGAGAAAGAAAAAGAGGTAGGGAATTTCTTAGGAATGAAATATATTTTCTAAATAGCTTTCAATACAGCTAACATCTGATACGAGTAATGAAAAAAAAATGGCGGGAATTTTTCAGGGAATTTTTTTTTCATGAGAAATCGTTTTTATAGGATATGAAAATAAAGAATAACTGTCTTATTAATATAATAAGGTACATATAATCTTTAGATTATATGTACCTTCTAAAATAGACTTCAATAGAGTTTTCTAGACATTATCAAACGATGTAAAAATGGAGAATCTTCGTTTTTAGACCTTATATTACGAGTAATAACCAAAAATGGCTGGGAATTTTTCAGGGAAACTTTTTTCGGATCAATAAAGATCTGAAAACATGAGGAATAGCTTGTCTAGGATATGAAAATGAAGAATCTCTGTTTTCAAGATTATCTATTTCGAAGAAAGAGAAAAAAAAAGGAAATTCTAAATAGATTTAATTCACCTTGAACGATATAAAAATGGAGAATGATCGTTTTTAATAGTAGTGACAAAAGAATGGCATGGAATTTTTCAGGGAAATTTCTTTTTCGATCAATACAGCTCTTAAAATATGAAAAATCGTTTTTCTATGATATAAAAATGAAGAATCTTTGTTTTTAAGATTATTTATTACCGTTAAAAAGAAATAAGAAAAGGTAGGGAATTCTTTAGAAAAGAAATAGATTTCTATACAGTTTCTAACCACTATTAAACGATGTAAAAATGTAGAATGTTCGTTTTTAAGATCTGTTATGAGAAATGAAAAAAAATGGCAAAGAATTTTTCAGGGAAATTTTTTTTTCGATCAATACGGCTCTTAAAACATGAAGAATCGTTTTTCTAGGATATGAAAATGAAGAATGTTTGTTTTTAAGATTATCTATTACCGCTAAAGAGAAAGAAAAAAAGGTAGGTAATTCTTTAGGGATAAAATATACTTTTTAATTAGATTTCAATACACCTTTCTAAAAACTATGAAAAATGGAGAATGTTCGTTTTAGAGATCCTCTGATACGAATAATGACAAAAAATGGCAGGGAATTTTTCAGGGAAATTTTTTATCCGATCAATACAGGTCTTAAAACATGAAAATGAAGAATCTTTGTTTTTAAGATTATCTATTAACGCTAAAGAGAAAGAAAAAGAGGTAGGGAATTTCTTAGGAATGAAATATATTTTCTAAATAGCTTTCAATACAGCTAACATCTGATACGAGTAATGAAAAAAAAATGGCGGGAATTTTTCAGGGAATTTTTTTTTCATGAGAAATCGTTTTTATAGGATATGAAAATAAAGAATAACTGTCTTATTAATATAATAAGGTACATATAATCTTTAGATTATATGTACCTTCTAAAATAGACTTCAATAGAGTTTTCTAGACATTATCAAACGATGTAAAAATGGAGAATCTTCGTTTTTAGACCTTATATTACGAGTAATAACCAAAAATGGCTGGGAATTTTTCAGGGAAACTTTTTTCGGATCAATAAAGATCTGAAAACATGAGGAATAGCTTGTCTAGGATATGAAAATGAAGAATCTCTGTTTTCAAGATTATCTATTTCGAAGAAAGAGAAAAAAAAAAGGAAATTCTAAATAGATTTAATTCACCTTGAACGATATAAAAATGGAGAATGATCGTTTTTAATAGTAGTGACAAAAGAATGGCATGGAATTTTTCAGGGAAATTTCTTTTTCGATCAATACAGCTCTTAAAATATGAAAAATCGTTTTTCTATGATATAAAAATGAAGAATCTTTGTTTTTAAGATTATTTATTACCGTTAAAAAGAAATAAGAAAAGGTAGGGAATTCTTTAGAAAAGAAATAGATTTCTATACAGTTTCTAACCACTATTAAACGATGTAAAAATGTAGAATGTTCGTTTTTAAGATCTGTTATGAGAAATGAAAAAAAATGGCAAAGAATTTTTCAGGGAAATTTTTTTTTCGATCAATACGGCTCTTAAAACATGAAGAATCGTTTTTCTAGGATATGAAAATGAAGAATGTTTGTTTTTAAGATTATCTATTACCGCTAAAGAGAAAGAAAAAAAGGTAGGTAATTCTTTAGGGATAAAATATACTTTTTAATTAGATTTCAATACACCTTTTTTTAAAAAAATAGAAAATGGAGAAAGTTCTTTTAGAGATCCTTTAAAAGAATAATGACAAAAAATGGGAGGGGGTTTTTTAGGGAAATTTTTTATCCGAACAATCAGGTCCCTTAAAACAGAAAATGAAGAATCTTTTTTTTTAAAATTTTCTATTTAAAGCTAAAGAGAAAGAAAAAGAGGGGGAATTTCTTAGGAATGAAATATTTTTTTAAAAAGCTTTCAAACAGCT
>NC_092269.1:25389380-25445310 GCF_036320965.1 Panulirus ornatus
GCTACATACAAATCCACTTCCTATTCTAAGTAATTCTCACTTACATCCTTCAAACCAAACACCTGATCCACATATCCTCTACAACTTCTGAAACCACACTGCTCTTCCCCAATCTGATGCTCTGTACATGCCTTCACCCTCTCAATCAATACCCTCCCATCTAATTTACCAGGAATGCTCAACAAACTTATACCTCTGTAATTTGAGCACTCACTCTTATCCCCTTTGCCTTTGTACAATGGCACTATGCACGCATTCCGCCAATCCTCAGGCACACATCATGAATCATACATACATTAAATAACCTTACCAACCAGTCAACAATACAGTCACCCCCTTCTTTAATAAATTCCACTGCAATACCATCCAAACATGCTGCCTTGCCGGCTTTCATCTTCCGTAAAGCTTTTACTACCTTTTATCTATTAACCAAATCATTTTCCCAAACCCTGTCACTTTGCACACCACCTCGACCAAGCCACCCTATATCTGCCACTCTATCATCAAACACATTCAACAAACCTTCAACATACTCACTCCATCTCCTCACATCACCACTACTTGTTATCACCTCCCTATTAGCCCCCTTCACTGAAGTTCCCATTTGCTCCCTTGTCTTACGCACTTTATTTACCTCCTTCCAAAACACATTTTTATTCTCCCTAAAATTTGATGATACTCTCTCACCCCAACTCTCATTTGCCCTCTTTCTCACCTCTTGCACCTTTCTCTTGACCTCCTGCCTCTTTCTTTTATACCTCTCCCACTCATTTGCATTTTTTCCCTGCAAAAATCGTCCAAATGCCTCTCTTTTCTCTTTCACTAATAATCTTACTTCTTCATCCCACCACTCACTACCTTTTCTAATCAACCCACCTCCCACGCTTCTCATGCCACAAGCATATTTTGCGCAAGCCAACACTGCTTCCCTAAATACATCCCATTCCTCCCACACTCCCCTTACCTCCTTTGTTCTCACCTTTTTCCATTCTGTACTCAGTCTCTCCTGGTACTTCCTCACACAAGTCTTCTTCCCAAGCTCGCTTACTCTCACCACTCTCTTCACCCCAACATTCTCTCCTCTTTTCTGAAAACCCCCACAAATCTTCACCTTCGCCTCCACAAGATAATGATCAGACATCCCTCCAGTTGCACCTCTCAGCACATTAACATCCAAAAGTCTCTCTTTCGTGCGTCTATCAATTAATACGTAATCCAATAACGCTCTCTGGCCATCTCTCCTACTTACATACGTATACTTATGTATATCTCGCTTTTTAAACCAGGTATTCCCAATCACCAGTCCTTTTTCAGCACATAAATCTACAAGCTCTTCACCATTTCCATTTACAACACTGGGGATTGTGGAGAAAGAATACTTCCCATGCATTCCTCACGTGTCGTAGAAGGCGACTAAAGCGGACGGGAGCGGGGGGCCAGAAACCCTCCCCTCCTTGTATTCTAACTTTCTAAAAGGGGAAACAGAAGAAGGAGTCACGCGAGGAGTGCTCATTCTCCTTGAAGGCTCAGATTGGGGTGTCTAAATGTGTGTGGATGTAACCAAGATGAGAAAAAAGGAGAGATAGGTAGTATGTTTGAGGAAAGGAACCTCGATGTTTTGGCTCTGAGTGAAACGAAGCTCAAGGGTAAAGGGGAAGAGTGTTTTGGGAATGTCTTGGGAGTAAAGTCAGGGGTTAGCGAGAGGACAAGAGCAAGGGAAGGAGTAGCACTACTCCTGAATCAGGAGTTGTGGGAGTATGTGATAGAGTGTAAGAAAGTAAATTCTAGATTGATATGGGTAAAACTGAAAGTTGATGGAGAGAGATGGGTGATTATTGGTGCATATGCACCTTGGCATAAGAAGAAAGATCATGAGAGGCAAGTGTTTTGGGAGCAGCTGAATGAGTGTATTAGTGGTTTTGATGCACAAGACCGGGTTATAGTGATGGGTGATTTGAATGCAAAGGTGAGTAATGTAGCAGTTGAGGGAATAATTGGTATATATATATATATATATATATATATATATATATATATATATATATATATATATATATTTTTTTTTTTTTTTTTTTATACTTTGTCGCTGTCTCCCGCGTTTGCGAGGTAGCGCAAGGAAACAGACGAAAGAAATGCCCCCCCCCCCCCCATACACATGTACATACACACGTCCACACACGCAGATATACATACCTACACAGCTTTCCATGGTTTACCCCGGACGCCTCACATGCCCTGATTCAATCCACTGACAGCACGCCAACCCCTGCACACCACATCGCTCCAACTCACTCCATTCCCCGCCCTCCCCTCACCCTCCTGCATGTTCAGGCCCCGATCACACAAAATCCCCCTCACTCCATCTTTCCACCTCCAATTTGGTCTCCCTCCTCTCCTCGTTCCCTCCACCTCCGACAGATACATCCTCCTGGTCAATCTTTCCTCACTCATTCTCTCCATGTGCCCAAACCACCTCAAAACACCCTCTTCCGCTCTCTCAACCACGCTCTTTTTATTTCCACACATCTCTCCCACCCTTACGTTACTTACTCGATCAAACCACCTCACACCACACATTGTCCTAAAACATCTCACCTCCAGCACATCCATCCTCCCGCGCACAACTCCATCCATAGCCCACGCCCCGCAACCATACAACATTGCTGGAACCACCATTCCTTCAAACATACCCACCCCCGCTTTCCGGGATAATGCTCTCGACCTCCACACACTCTTCAAGGCTCCCAAAATTTTCGCCCCCTCCCCCACCCCATGATCCACTTCCGCCTCCATGGCTCCATCCGCTGACAGATCCACTCCCAGACATCTAAAACACTTCACCCCCTCCAGCCCCTCACCACTCAAACTCACCTCCCAACTGACCTGACCCTCAACCCCACTGTACCCAACAACCCTGCTCTCACCCACACCCACTCCCAACTTTCCTCTTCCACACACCCCACCAAACTCCGTCTCCAGCTTCTGCAGTTTCTCACACGAAAATAATATATATATATATATATATATATATATATATATATATATATATATATATATATATATATATATATATATATATTTTTTTTATTCTTTGTCGCTGTCTCCCGCGTTTGCGAGGTAGCGCAAGGAAACAGACGAAAGAAATGGCCCAACCCCTCCCCATACACATGTATATACATACGTCCACACACGCAAATATACATACCTACACAGCTTTCCATGGTTTACCCCAGACGCTTCACATGCCTTGATTCAATCCACTGACAGCACGTCAACCCCGGTATACCACATCGCTCCAATTCACTCTATTCCTTGCCCTCCTTTCACCCTCCTGCATGTTCAGGCCCCGATCACACAAAATCTTTTTCACTCCATCTTTCCACCTCCAATTTGGTCTCCCTCTTCTCCTTGCTCCCTCCACCTCCGACACATATATCCTCTTGTTCAATCTTTCCTCACTCATTCTCTCCATGTGACCAAACCATTTCAAAACACCCGAGGACATTAAATCTTTAACAAAGCAGGAGTTGAGGCTCGTTGCGGATACGTTAAAAGTGAATTATGGCCGGAAAGCTAGTACAGTTGGAGACTTTAGTAATAAATCATTTTGTCAGTGAGCAGATAGTAGATGCTCAGATTGTTGTGTTGACAATACCGCTTTATCATTGATGTCGGCCGAAGTCTCGATTCCTCCCCATATCCCTAGTGATGTTAATGTTGATCCCGGATACTGGCGAATCCAACTAGAGATAGCCAAGGTTAATGCCGAAGTGCAGGTACAAAAGGAAAAGACTGAACAAGTTACCGACAGAGCGCTTCACCATCAGGACCAGTGTCGTTTCATTTGAGTAACTTACATCTCTTACCAAAGTTCAGTGAAGATGATGTGGCTTCCTTTTTCCTTAAATTTGAACAGACTGCCCATGATTGCTCATGGCCGAAATCGGACTGGACGATCGTGTTACGTTCCATTTTTTTTTTCTTTGGTAAAGCTGAGTCCGCATACACCGCGTTGACCGGTGAGAAGTGTAATGATCATGAGATCGTGAAACAGGCAGTGCTGAATTCTTATCATTTAAGTCCGGAAGTACACCGACTCAGATTTCGAGATAAAAATAAGCGTCCTGATTGAACCTACCTAGATCACTTTCGTGAAAAGTACAAGTTAGGCGTGCAGTGGGTACGCTCCGAAAGAGCTTATCATGATGCTGACTCGGTCCTAAAACTAGTAGTACTCGAGGAATGTAAGGACGGTCTAACCCGTGATGTACTGCGGTACGTAATAACTAAAACAGCGGAGAATTTTGAGGAGGCTGGGAAACTAGCAGTTGAGTACGTGTTAAATCTCAAACTTGACGTGGAGAGACGTTCAAAGGGCTTTGACGGCAGAGGGAGGACTAAAGGTCATGTAATCCCACCTGAATCTGCTACCTTGCCGGTAACTTATAAAAGTTAGGGGAAATACTCCCAGAAAGTAAAATTTTGCTCTTACTGTGGCAAGGCTGGGCACCAGATGAAGGATTGCTGGGCTCGGGTGAAGGAATCCAGAGATTCTACCAAGAGTAGATTGGTGAATCTCGTCTCAACTTTAGGGCCACTTAGTAAAGTAGGTGAGGCTCTTAGGAAAGTGAGGGGTTGCGAGAGTGTTAATCAATCTATAGTTAAGGATCTGTTCTGTGGGAACTACAATGCGTTCCTGTCTGAGGGCTATGTTAGTAGATGTGGTGTACGACGAAAAGTGACCGTATTACGGGATTCTGGTGCGCTGCAGTCCCTGATGTTGGATGGCTTGGTGCCGCGAGGAGAGACCCGTAATACTTCCGAGTCATGTTAGAGGGACTGTTGGGTCCCAAGGAAGCTCCAATAGTCGATGTGAGGGTAGAAACAGATCTCTTCATGGGCCATACTCTCGTAGGGGTTGTAGATAGGTTGCCTGTCTCAGGCGTGGACTTTGTGTTAGGTAATGACCTAGCGGGTAGGAGGATGAAACCAGTGCCGGTGTTGCTTACTGGGCCCGGTGGAGTCCACGGAGGCAGTGCAGCTTGAGGAAGAGGTACCGGGCCTATTCCCAGTGTGCGCAGTTAGTTACCCGGTCCACGTCCGCTAAGAAAGCAAGTTGCAGGCCCCAGGAGACAGAGCGTGAGGAGGGGAAAACTACAGTCACTGCCCGAGAGTGAGCCGAGTGCGGTGGAGCTCGCTGATATTTTCTTTGCTGATTTAGACTCTGGGCCCGAGTCGACGGGTGAGGCTGATGATTTGTCTCGTCAGAATCTGAAGAGATTACAAAGAGCCGAACCAGAGTTTAAGAAATTGTTTGAGTCGGCTGAAGAATCGACTGATGGTTATTACCTTCGAGATGGGCTGTTAATGAGGAGGTGGTGTCCAGTGTCATGTAATGGGGATGACGAAGAGTGGCAAGCAGTCCACCAAGTGGTAGTGACGCGTCTCTACAGGAGAGAGATTTTGAAGCTTGCGCATGACTCAAGCTTCGCCGGTTATTTAGGGGTGAGGAAGACCCTATTGGCCTGGTGTCCACCGGGATGTTGCTCAGTACGTAAAGACGTGTCAGACATGTCAAGTGATGGGAAAGCCTAATCAGAAGCTTAAGGCTGCCCCCTTAGTTCTTATCCCCCCATTTGAAGCTCCGGTTGACCGAGTCATAGTTGACATTGTGGGCCCATTGCCAAGAACCTCCTCAGAGCCAGGGAGCACTGGAACGTTACCATTCCATCTTGAAGTCCATGATAAAGAAGTATTGTACTGACAACATTACGGACTGGGATAAGGGACTCCAATTTCTTCTCTTCGCCACTAGAGAAGTGCCTACTGAATCTTTAGGTTTCTCCCCCTTTGAGCTGATGTTTGACCACGAGGTCCGAAGGCCTCTTAAGTTACTGAAAGACGTGTGGCTCAACTCGAGTGAGAGTGTTGCCCTGTTGGACTCCGTTAGCGAGCTCAAGGAGAAGCTTCGAAGGTGCTGGGAAACCACTCGGCAGAATTTAACAGGGGCCCAAGCACGAATGAAGAGATGGTATGACAAACGATCTCGTTTGAGAAGGTTTGAGACGGGGGACGAGGTGTTGCTTCTAGCGCAACCAGGTCAGCCCTTGGCTGCCCGGTTTCAGGGTCCCTACACCATTGTCCGGAGTGTAGGAGACTCAAATTACCTTGTCTCTGCCCACGATAGGCGCAGAGGTCGGAGATTATGCCACGTCAACATACTTAAGCCATATTTCAGTCGTGATCCTCCCCCTTTGAAACCGAAGGTGCCAGTCTGAATTATCCAACGTCCAACGGTAACCGTGTGTTATGAAGTCGACGACGTAGCTGCGATGCCTCGGAGACCTGGGAATCGGACGGAGGCGCGAACGGGAGGTGGGAAGCGAAACTTTCGCATCTGACGGAGGAACAGCGTGTGCAGATGTCCGCCTTGCTGTTAGAACACCCGAAGGTGTTCCGGAACACACCTGGACAGACCTCGCTCACAAGCCATGATGTGGACGTGGGGGAAACCCGACTTGTTAAATTGGCTCCGTACCAGGTGAGCCCACAACGAGCGGCCATCCTTCGCACTGAACTGAACTATATGCTTGAGCACGACCTGATTGAGACATGTCAGTCAGAGTGGAGCTCCCCTGTTACTCTCGTATCCAAGCCCGATGGGACCTATCGGTTCTGTATTGACAACCGCCGGGTTAATAAGGTGACAAGAACTGACAGTTACCCCCTGTCGCGAGTGGAAAATTGCATAGATCGCGTCGGCAATGCTCGCTTCCTGTCAAAATTAGACCCCAGAAAAGGGTACTGGCAGATTAGACTGACGGAGAGAGCACAAGATATCAGCACCTTTGTTGTGCTAGGACAGACTTATAGGTGTAAAGTGATGCCTTTTGGCATGAAGAATGCCCCTCCTGCATTTCAACGACATATGGACATCAGATACCTGCCTGGTTGTGTCGTCTATCTGGATGATATTGTGATATACAGTCAGAGTTGGGACGAAGATCTACAGAGACTTAACAACGTTCTGACGGCCTTGAATGAGGCTAATCTTGTTTTCAATTGGGACAAATGCGAGTTTGTGAAGGCCAAGGTGTAATATTTGGGTTATGTGATCGGTCGAGGTGAGCTATCCCCACCGACTGCAAAGGTCCAGTCTTTATCCCAGATGAGTGCCCCCCGATCTCGGAGAGAACTGAGACGTTTTATGAGTATGGTTGGGTACTATAGGATGTTCATTGAAAATTTTGCAACACTCTCAACCCCTCTGACAGATTCATTGAAGAAAGATGTTAGATACGTTTGGAATGAGCAGTGTGAGATAGCCTTTCATCAATTAGAATCCATACTTTGTAATAGTCCCATCTTGCAGGCTCCTGATTTTGATTAGCCATTCAAGTTAGCTGTTAATGCCAGCAATGTGGGAGCCGGTGCTGTCCTCTTGAAGGAGGACGAGAATCATGTTGAGCACCCTATAAGTTATTTCAGTAAGAAATTCAATCAAGCTCAAAGGAATTATTCCACCATTGAGAAGGAACTTGTGTCTTTAATATTAGCATTGCAACACTTTCATGTTTATGTGTCCTTCAGGTCATGTTATCAAGGTGTATACTGACCACCACCATTAATATATGTTAACAGGTTCCGAGATAAAAAACAAAGGTTAACTAGGTTGGCCTTGTTCCTTCAAAAGTATGATTTAGATATTCACCATATTGCTGGCGCACATAATGTATTAGCTGATTGTTTATCCCGCTCTTAAGGTGAGAAAATTCCTTTTCCAGGAATTTTCTCCTTTAAGGAAGGGGGTGTTACGAACATGGCGTGAGTGCCCACATGTTCGTATATATGTATGGTGTGTCTTTGTGTATGGTGTAACTTTGTGTAGGGTGTTGTTGCTCTCGGCTCGGACCTCACTTCCCTGACCGAGTTATTTGTCTTAGTAATCCTACTTTGAAGCAGATGTTTACCCGTCCTCCAGCACTCAAACCCTTATCACTGGCGTCAAGTCAAGTCGTGGGGCCAGCTACGGGGTATGTCATCCCGTACACTCGCTGCTGTCGTAAACAAGGGAAAAAAGGAATTTGAACTCACGCAAGATGAGGGCCTGACCTTAGGATACTCCAACCAATCACAAATGCTCTTAGTCCCATAGCCAATCAAGGGTAGCGTTGTATCAGCAGGGCGGACGCTCGTCTCTACTTGTAATAAATAACCCTGACACCCGCTGAGATCCAATTTCTCTCTCTCTAGCCCAGCGAGGTAAGTGGTGTCCCCTCTGCTGTATGCCCCTTACCCGAGTGCAGTGCGATACACACCCTACATTGTTTTGTCTCTGTCATAATTGAGTATCATAGAATTATAACTTGTTATGAAGGGTCTAACTAAGTGTAATGTTATTGGACAAATTGTCATAAAGGAAAGAGATCTGGCTTGAAATCTTATCTGGAAAGTTAACTCATGTTCAATGTTAAATTCATTTTCAATGTTAAACTCATGTTCAGTGTTAACGTAAATGATTCATGCCTGACTTATCTGTTCACTTTGTACACCTGAATTCTTTCAGTATGATTAAATCTAATACAAAGTTTGATTTAATCCCATAACTTTAAGATACTGTTATCCTGTGTTGTGAAACATAACAAATCTAACGTCCTACTATACTGATCCTTCCAAGACAAGGATCAGTATAGTATTTGTAACATATATATGATTATGGTGACCTTGCTCAAATAAGTATTGAGTTCGTAACAACATATATATATATATATATATATATATATATATATATATATATATATATATATATCCCTGGGGATAGGGGAGAAAGAATACTTCCCACGTAATCCCTGCGTGTCGTAGAAGGCGACTAAAAGGGGAGGGAGTGGGTGGCTGGAAATCCTCCCCTTTCTTGTTTTTTTTTTTTTTAATTTTCCAAAAGAAGGAACAGAGAAGGGGGTCAGGTGAGGATATTCCCTCTAAGGCCCAGTTCTCTGTTCTTAACGCTACCTCGCTAACGCGGGAAATGGCAAATAGTATGAAAAAAAAAAAAAAAATATGGATAGAGTTCTGCGCAGGAGGATGGATGTGCTGGAAATGAGATGTTTGAGGAAAATGTGTGGTGTGAGGTGGTTTGATCGAGTGAGTAACGTAAGGGTAAGAGAGATGTGTGGAAATAAAAAGAGCGTGGTTGAGAGAGCAGAAGAGGGTGTTTTGAAGTGGTTTGGGAACATGGAGAGAATGAGTGAGGAAAGATTGACCAAGAGGATATATGTGTCGGAGGTGGAGGGAACGAGGAGAAGAGGGAGACCAAATTGGAGGTGGAAAGATGGAGTGAAAAAGATTTTGTGTGATCGGGGCCTGAACATGCAGGAGTGTGAAAGGAGGGCAAGGAATAGAGTGAATTGGAGCGATGTGGTATACCGGGGTTGACGTGCTGTCAGTGGATTGAATCAAGGCATGTGAAGCGTCTGGGGTAAACCATGGAAAGCTGTGTAGGTATGTATATTTGCGTGGGTGGACGTATATACATGTGTATGGGGGGGGTTGGGCCATTTCTTTCGTCTGTTTCCTTGCGCTACCTCGCAAACGCGGGAGACATCGACAAAGTATAATGAATATAAATAAATAAATAAATATATATATATATATATATATATATATATATATATATATATATATATATATATATATATATATATACATATATATATATATTTATATATATATATAAATATATATATATATATATATATATATATATATATATATATATATATATATATATATATATTTATATATGTATATATAAATATATATATATATATATATATATATATATATATAGAGAGAGAGAGAGAGAGAGAGAGAGAGAGAGAGAGAGAGAGAGAGAGAGAGAGAGAGAGAGAGAGAGAGAGAGAGAGAGAGAGAGAGAGAGAGAGAGAGAGAGAGAGAGAGGAAAGTGATTGGTTCTCAGTGAATGTAGGTTTGCGGCAGGGGTGTGTGATGTCTCCATGGTTGTTTAATTTGTTTATGGATGGGGTTGTTAGGGAGGTGAATACAAGAGTTTTGGAAAGGGGGGCAAGTATGAAGTCTGTTGGGGATGAGAGAGCTTGGGAAGTGAGTCAGTTGTTGTTCGCTGATGATAGAGCGCTGGTGGCTGATTCATGTGAGAAACTGCAGAAGCTGGTGACTGAGTTTGGTAAAGTGTGTGAAAGAAGAAAGTTAAGAGTAAATGTGAATAAGAGCAAGGTTATTAGGTACAGTAGGGCTGAGGGTCAAGTCAATTGGGAGGTGAGTTTGAATGGAGAAAAACTGGAGGAAGTGAAGTGTTTTAGATATCTGGGAGTGGATCTGGCAGCGGATGGAACCATGGAAGCGGAAGTGGATCATAGGGTGGGGGAGGGGGCGAAAATTCTGGCAGCCTTGAAGAATGTGTGGAAGTCGAGAACATTATCTCGGAAAGCAAAAATGAGTATGTTTGAAGGAATAGTGGTTCCAACAATGTTGTATGGTTGCGAGGCGTGGACTATGGATAGAGTTGTGCGCAGGAGGATGGATTTGCTGGAAATGAGATGATTCAGGACAATGTGTGGTGTGAGGTGGTTTGATCGAGTAAGTAACGTAAGGGTAAGAGAGATGTGTGGAAATAAAAAGAGCGTGGTTGAGAGAGCAGAAGAGGGTGTTTTGAAATGGTTTGGTCACTCTTATCCCCTTTGCCTTTGTACAATGGCACTATGCACGCATTCCGCCAATCCTCAGGCACCTCACCATGAGTCATACATACATTAAATAACCTTACCAACCAGTCAACAATACAGTCACCCCCTTTTTTAATAAATTCCACTGCAATACCATCCAAACCTGCTGCCTTGCCGGCTTTCATCTTCCGCAAAGCTTTTACTACCTCTTCTCTGTTTACCAAATCATTTTCCCTAACCCTCTCACTTTGCACACCACCTCGACCAAAACACCCTATATCTGCCACTCTGTCATCAGACACATTCAACAAACCTTCAAAATACTCATTCCATCTCCTTCTCACATCACCACTACTTGTTATCACCTCCCCATTTACGCCCTTCACTGAAGTTCCCATTTGCTCCCTTGACTTACGCACCCTATTTACCTCCTTCCAGAACATCTTTTTATTCTCCCTAAAATTTACTGATAGTCTCTCACCCCAACTCTCATTTGCCCTCATGTGTCAGCGTCGCGTCGCCTCGCCGCAGTGTATCGAGACAGATTTCCCCAGAACTTTTAAAGGGGAAGTAAATGTTTATAGTTGTGTTACTGGAGTGATAGTTTTCATGCATGGTGTTTTTGACAAGAAAATAGTGAAGTTGGAGAAAAATGTAGCTTAGACATTGAAGCTTATTGATACAGTGGTGAAATTGATGAGAACTGCTATTGACGTTTGTGTGAATAAATTGTACATTTCCTTTTCCATAGCCAGAGGTTGAACCATTATGTGACATTCATTTTTTTCATTCATTTCAAGCTAAAAGTTTGTTTTCTAAATTGTTTCTTACATTTTTCATATGTATATATATGTATGTGTGTGTGTGTGTGTGTGTATGTGCGTATGTGTGTGTATGTGTGTGTGTGTGTGTATATGTATATATATATGTATATTATCCCTGGGGATAGGGGTGAAAGAATACTTCCCACGTATTCCTCGCGTGTCGTAGAAAGCGACTAGAGGGGACGGGAGCGGGGGGCCGGAAATCCTCCCCTCCTTGTATTAACTTTCTAAAATGGGAAACAGATATATATATATATATATATATATATATATATATATATATATATACATATATATGTATACATATATGTATACGTTGAGATGTACAGATATGTATATGTGCTGTGGGTGGACGTGTATGTATATACATGTGTATGAGGAGGGGTTAGCCCATTCATTTCTCTGCTTCCTTGCGTATATATATATATATATATATATATATATATATATATATATATATATATATATATATATATATATATATATATATATATATATATATATATATATATATATATATATATATATATATATATATATATATATATATACAAGGTACAAGAGGTGAAAAAGAGGGCAAATGAGAGTTGCGGTGAGAGAGTATCATTAAATTTTAGGGAGAATAAAAAGATGTTCTGGAAGGAGGTAAATAAAGTATGTAAGACAAGGGAGCAAATGGGAACTTCAGTGAAGGGCGCAAATGGGGAGGTGATAACAAGTAGTGGTGATGTGAGAAGGAGATGGAGTGAGTATTTTGAAAGTTTGTTGAATGTGTTTGATGATAGAGTGGCAGATATAGGGTGTTTTGGTCGAGGTGGTGTGCAAAGTGAGAGGGTTAGGGAAAATGATTTGGTAAACAGAGAAGAGGTAGTAAAAGCTTTGCGGAAGATGAAAGCCGGCAAGGCAGCAGGTTTGGATGGTATTGCAGTGGAATTTATTAAAAAAGGGGGTGACTGTATTGTTGACTGGTTGGTAAGGTTATTCAATGTATGTATGACTCATGGTGAGGTGCCTGAGGATTGGCGGAATGTGTGCATAGTGCCATTGTACAAAGGCAAAGGGGATAAGAGTGAGTGCTCAAATTACAGAGGTATAAGTTTGTTGAGTATTCCTGGTAAATTATATGGGAGGGTATTGATTGAGAGGGTGAAGGCATGTACAGAGCATCAGATTGGGGAAGAGCAGTGTGGTTTCAGAAGTTGTAGAGGATGTGTGGATCAGGTGTTTGCTTTGAAGAATGTATGTGAGAAATACTTAGAAAAGCAAATGGATTTGTATGTAGCATTTATGGATCTGGAGAAGGCATATGATAGAGTTGATAGAGATGCTCTGTGGAAGGTATTAAGAATATATGGTGTGGGAGGCAAGTTGTTAGAAGCAGTGAAAAGTTTTTATCGAGGATGTAAGGCATGTGTACGTGTAGGAAGAGAGGAAAGTGATTGGTTCTCAGTGAATGTAGGTTTGCGGCAGAGGTGTGTGATGTCTCCATGGTTGTTTAATTTGTTTATGGATGGGGTTGTTAGGGAGGTGAATGCAAGAGTTTTGGAAAGAGGGGCAAGTATGAAGTCTGTTGTGTATGAGAGAGCTTGAGAAGTGAGTCAGTTGTTGTTCGCTGATGATACAGCGCTGGTGGCTGATTCATGTGAGAAACTGCAGAAGCTGCTGACTGAGTTTGGTAAAGTGTGTGAAAGAAGAAAGTTAAGAGTAAATGTGAATAAGAGCAAGGTTATTAGGTACAGTAGGGTTGAGGGTCAAGTCAATTGTGAGGTAAGTTTGAATGGAGAAAAATTAGAGGGAGTTAAGTGTTTCAGATATCTGGGAGTGGATCTGGCAGCGGATGGAACCATGGAAGCGGAAGTGAATCATTGGGTGGAGGAGGGGGCGAAAATCCTGGGAGTCTTGAAGAATGTGTGGAAGTCGAGAACATTATCTCGGAAAGCAAAAATCGGTATGTTTGAAAGAATAGTGCTTTGAACAATGTTGTATGGTTGCGAGGCGTGGGCTATGGATAGAGTTGTGCGCAGGAGGGTGGATGTGCTGGAAATGAGATGTTTGAGGACAATGTGTGGTGTGAGGTGGTTTGATCGAGTAAGTAAATAAGGGTAAGAGAGATGTGTGGAAATAAAAAGAGCGTGGTTGAGAGAGAAGAAGAGGGTGTTTTGAAATTGTTTGGGCACATGGAGAGAATGAGTGAGGAAAGATTGACCAAGAGTATATGTGTCGGAGGTGCAGGGAACGAGGAGAAGTGGGAGACCAAATTGGAGGTGGAAAGATGGAGTGAAAAAGATTTTGAGTGATCGGGGCCTGAACATGCAGGAGGGTGAAAGGCGGGCATGGAATAGAGTAAATTGGATCGATGTGGTATACCGGGGTTGACGTGCTGTCAGCGGGCATGTGAAGCGTCTGGGGTAAACCATGGAAAGTTATGTGGGGCCTGGATGTGGAAAGGTAGCTGTGGTTTCGGGAATTATTGCATGACAGCTAGAGACTGACTGTGAACAAATGGGGCCTTTGTTGTCTTTTTCTAGCGCTACCTCTCACACATGAGAGGGGAAGGGGATGTTATTCCATGTGTGGCGAGGTGGCGATGGGAATGAATAAAGGCAGACAGTGTGAATTGTGTGCATGTGTATATATGTATGTGTCTGTGTGTGTATATATATATATATATATATATATATATATATATATATATGTACATTGAGATATATGGGTATATATATTTGCGTGTGTGGACGTGTATGTATATACATGTGTATGGGGGTGGGTTGGGCCATTTCTTTCGTATGTTTCCTTGCGCTACCTCGCAAACGCGGGAGACAGCGAAAAGTAGAATAGATATACAAATACATATATTTACATTTATATATATATATATATATATATATATATATATATATATATATATATATATATACATATATATATATAAATATATATATATATATATATATATATATATATATATATATATATATATATATATATAATATATATATATATATATATATATATATATATATATATATATATATATATATATATATATATATATATATATATATATATATATATATATATATATATAAGAGGTGAAAAAAAGGGCAAATGAGAGTTGGGGTGAGAGAGTATCATTAAATTTTAGGGAGAATAAAAAGATGTTCTGGAAGGAGGTAAATAAAGTGCGTAAGACAAGGGAGCAAATGGGAACTTCAGTGAAGGGCGCAAATGGGGAGGTGTTAACAAGTAGGTGTGATGTGAGAAGGAGATGGAGTGAGTATTTTGAAGGTTTGTTGAATGTGTTTGATGATAGAGCGGCAGATATAGGGTGTTTTGGTCGAGGTGGTGTGCAAAGTGAGAGGGTTAGGGAAAATGATTTGGTAAACAGAGAAGAGGTAGTGAAAGCTTTGCGGAAGATGAAAGCCGGCAAGGCAGCAGGTTTGGATGGTATTGCAGTGGAATTTATTAAAAAAGGGGGTGACTGTATTGTTGACTGGTTGGTAAGGTTATTTAATGTATGTATGACTCATGGTGAGGTGCCTGAGGATTGGCGGAATGCGTGCATAGTGCCATTGTACAAAGGCAAAGGGGATAAGAGTGAGTGCTCAAATTACAGAGGTATAAGTTTGTTGAGTATTCCTTGTAAATTATATGGGAGGGTATTGATTGAGAGGGTGAAGGCATGCACAGAGCATCAGATTGGGGAAGAGCAGTGTGGTTTCAGAAGTGGTAGAGGATGTGTGGATCAGGTGTTTGCTTTGAAGAATGTATGTGAGAAATACTTAGAAAAGCAAATGGATTTGTATGTAGCATTTATGGATCTGGAGAAGGCATATGATAGAGTTGATAGAGATGCTCTGTGGAAGGTATTAAGAATATATGGTGTGGGAGGCAAGTTGTTAGAAGCAGTGAAAAGTTTTTATCGAGGATGTAAGGCATGTGTACGTGTAGGAAGAGAGGAAAGTGATTGGTTCTCAGTGAATGTAGGTTTGCGGCAGGGGTGTGTGATGTCTCCATGGTTGTTTAATTTGTTTATGGATGGGGTTGTTAGGGAGGTAAATGCAAGAGTTTTGGAAAGAGGGGCAAGTATGAAGTCTGTTGGGGAAGAGAGAGCTTGGGAAGTGAGTCAGTTGTTGTTCGCTGATGATACAGCGCTGGTGGCTGATTCATGTGAGAAACTGCAGAAGCTGGTGACTGAGTTTGGTAAAGTGTGTGGAAGAAGAAAGTTAAGAGTAAATGTGAATAAGAGCAAGGTTATTAGGTACAGTAGGGTTGAGGGTCAAGTCAATTGGGAGGTGAGTTTGAATGGAGAAAAACTGGAGGAAGTGAAGTGTTTTAGATATCTGGGAGTGGATCTGGCAGCGGATGGAACCATGGAAGCGGAAGTGGATCATAGGGTGGTGGAGGGGGCGAAAATTCTGGCAGCCTTGAAGAATGTGTGGAAGTCGAGAACATTATCTCGGAAAGCAAAAATGGGTATGTTTGAAGGAATAGTGGTTCCAACAATGTTGTATGGTTGCGAGGTGTGGCCTATAGATAGAGTTGTGCGAAAGAGGGTGGATGTGCTGGAAATGAAATGTTTGAGGAAAATGTGTGGTGTGAGGTGGTTTGATCGAGTGAGTAACGTAAGGGTAAGAGAGATGTGTGGAAATAAAAAGGGCGTGGTTGAGAGAGCAGAGGAGGGTGTTTTGAAGTGGTTTGGGCACATGGAGAGAATGAGTGAGGAAAGATTGACCAAGAGGATATATGTGTCGGAGGTGGAGGGAACGAGGAGAAGAGGGAGACCAAATTGGAGGTGGAAAGATGGAGTGAAAAAGATTTTGTGTGATCGGGGCCTGAACATGCAGGAGGGTGAAAGGAGGGCAAGGAATAGAGTGAATTGGAGCGATGTGGTATACCGGGGTTGACCTGCTGTCAGTGGATTGAATCAAGGCATGTGAAGCGTCTGAGGAAAACCATGGAAAGCTGTGTAGGTATGAATATTTGCGTGTGTGGACGTATGTATATACATGTGTATGGGGGGGGGGGGTTGGGCCATTTCTTTCGTCTGTTTCCTTGCGCTACCTCGCAAACGCGGGAGACAGCGACAAAGTATAAAAAAAAAAATATATATATATATATATATATATATATATATATATATATATATATATATATATATATATATATATATATATATATATACATATATATATACACAGACATATACATATATACACATGTACATAATTCATACTGTCTGCCCTTATTCATTCCCGTCGCCACCCCGCCACACATGAAATAACAACCAACTCCCCCGCATGTGTGCGAGGTAGCGCTAGGAAACAATAAAACAAATGCCACATTCGTTCACACTCATTCTCTAGCTGTCATGTGTAATGCACTGGAACCACATCTCCCTCTCCACATCCAGGCCCCACAGAACTCCTCATAGATTACCCCTTACGCTTCACATGCCCTGGTTCAATCCATTAACAACACATCGACCCCGGTATACCACATTGTTCTAATTCACTCTATTCCTTGCACGCCTTTCACCCTCCTGTATGTTCACGCCCCGATCACTCAAACTTTTTTCACTTCATCTTTCCACCTCCAATTTGGTGTCCCACTTCACCTCGTTCCTTCCACCTTTGACACATATATCCTCTTTGTCAATCTTTCGTCACTCATTCTCTCCATGTGACCAAACCATTTCAAAACACCCTCCTCTTCTCTCTCATCCACACTCTTTTAATTACCACACATCTCTCTTACCCTTTCATTACTTACCCGATCAAAAACCCTCTTCTACTCTCTCATGCACAGTCTTTTTATTACCACTCATCTCTCTTACCCTTTCATTACTTACTCGATCAAACCACCTCACGCCACATATTGTCCTCAAACATCTCATTTCCAGCACATCCACCCTCTTTCGCACAACTCTATCTATAGGCCACGCCTCGCAACCATATAACATTGTTGGAACCACTATCCCTTCAAACATATCCGGGTTTGCTTTTCATTATAACATTCTCGACTTCCACACATTCTTCAAGGCTCCCAGAACTTTCGCCTCATCCCCCACACTATGATTCACTTTCGCTTCCATCGTTCCATCCGCTGCCAAATCCACTCCCAGATATCTAAAACACTTCACATCCTCCAGTTTTTTTTCCATTCAAACTTACCTCCCAGTTGACTTGTCCCTCAACCCTACTTTACCTAATAACCTTGCTCTTATTCACATTTATTCTCAGCTTTCTTCTTTCACACACTTTACCAAAATCAGTCACCAGCTTCTGCAGTTCTCACCCGAATCAGCCACCAGCGCTGTATGATCAGCGAACAACAACTGACTCACTTCCCAAGCTCTCTCATCCACAACAGACTGCATGCTTGCCCCGCTTTCCAAAGCTCTTCCATTCACCTCCCAAACAACCCCATCCATAAACAAATTAAACAACCTTGGAGACATCACACACCCCTATCGCTAACCAACATTCACTGAGAACCAATCACTTTCCTCTCTTCCTACACGTACACATGCCTTGGATCCTCGATAGAAAATTTTCACTACTTCTGTCAACTTACCTACCACACCATATATTCTTAATGCCTTCCACAGAGCATCTCTATCAACTCTATCATATGCCTTCTCCAGATCCATAAATGCTACATACAAATCCATTTGCTTTTCGAAGTATTCCTTACATACATTCTTCAAAGCAAACACCCGATCCACACTTCCTCTAACTCTTCTGAAACCACACTGCTCTTCCCCAATCTGATGCTCTGTACATGCCTTCACCCTCTCAATCAATACCTTCCCATATAATTTCCCAGGAATACTAAACAATCTTAGACTTCTGTAATTTGAGCACTCACTCTTATCCGCTTTGCGTTTGTACAATGGCACTATGCAAGCATTCCGCCAATCCTCAGGCACCTCACCATGAGTAATACGTACATTGAATACTCTTACCAACCAGTCAACAATACATTCACCCCCTTTTTTAATAAGTTCCACAGCAATACCATCCAAACCCGCTGCCTTGCCGGCTTTCATCTTCCGCAAAGTTTTTACTACCTTTTCTATGTTTACCAAATCAATCTCCCTAACCCTCTCATTTTACACAACACCCCGACCAAAACACCCTATATCTACCACTCTATCATCAAACACATTCAACAAACCTTCAAAATACTCACTCCATCTCTTCACATCACCACCTCTTGTCATCACCTTCCCGTTAGGCCCCTTCACTGATGTTCTCATTTGTTCCCTTGTCTTACGCACTTTATTTAACTCCTTCCAAAGCACCTTTTACATACCCTACAATTAAATGATACTCTCTCACCCCAACTCTCATTTGCCCTCTTTTTCACCTCTTGCATCTTTCTCTTGACCTCCTGCCTCTTTCTTTTATACATCGCCCAGTCATTTGCATTGTTTCCCTGCAAAAATCGGCCAAATGCCTCTCTCTTATCTTTCTCTAATAATCTTACTTCTTCATCCCACCACTCACTACCCTTTCAAATCTGCCCAC
The DNA here is from genome assembly GCF_036320965.1 of Panulirus ornatus. Classification (NCBI taxonomy): domain Eukaryota; kingdom Metazoa; phylum Arthropoda; class Malacostraca; order Decapoda; family Palinuridae; genus Panulirus; species Panulirus ornatus. Next base: position 25,408,437 of record NC_092269.1, read on the forward strand.
CTCCCACGCCTCTTTTGCACAAGCGATCACTGCTTCCCTAAATACATCCCATTCCTCCCCCACTCCCCGTACGTCCTTTGTTCTCACCTTTTTCCATTCTGTACTCAGTCTCTCCTGGTACTTCCTCACACAAGTCTCCTTCCCAAGCTCAGTTACTCTCACTACTCTCTTCACCCCAACATTCTCTCTTCTTTTGTGAAAACCTCTACAAATCTTCACCTTCGCCTCCACAAGATAATGATCAGACATCCCTCCAGTTGCACCTCTCAGCACATTAACATCCAAAGGTCTCTTTTTCGCGCGCCTATCAATTAACACGTAATCCAATAACGCTTTCTGGCCATTTCTCCTACTTACATACGTATGCTTATGTTATCTCCCTTTTTAAACCAGGTACCCCCAATCACCAGTCCTTTTTCAGCACATAAATCTACAAGGTCTTCACCATTTCCATTTACAACACTGAACACTCCAAGTCCACCAATTATTCCGTCAACTTCCACTTTACTCACCTTTGCATTCAAATCACCCATCACTATAACCCGGTCTCGTGCATCAAAGCTACTAACACACTCATTCAGCTGCTTCCAAAACACTTGCCTCTCATGACCTTTCTTCTCATGCCCAGGTGTATATGCACCAATAATCACCCATCTCTCTCCATCCACTTTCAGTTTATATATATATATATATATATATATATATATATATATATATATATATATATATATATATATATATATATATATATATATATATCCCTGGGGATAGGGGAGAAAGAATACTTCCCACGTATTCCCTGCGTGTCGTAGAAGGCGACTAAAAGGGGAGGGAGCGGGGGGCTGGAAATCCTCCCCTCTCGTTCTTTTTTTAGTTTTCCAAAAGAAGGAACAGAGAATTGGGCCAGGTGAGGGTATTCCCTCAAGGCCCAGTCCTCTGTTCTTAACGCTACCTCGCTAATGCGGGAAATGGCGAATAGTTTGAAAGAAAAGAAGAAAGAATATATATATATATATATATATATATTATATACATATATATCCCATGTGGATAGGGGAGAAAGAATACTTCCCACGCATTCCCCGCGTGTCGTAGAAGGTGAAGCGAGCGGGGGGCTAGAAACCCTCCCCTACTTGTATTTCAACGTTCTAAAAGGGGAAACAGAAGAAGGAGTCATACGGGGAGTGCTCATCCTCCTTGAAGGCTCAAACTGGTGTGCCTAAATGTATGTGGATGTAAGCAAGTTGAGAAAAAAGGAGAGATAGGTACTATGTTTGAGGTGAGGAACCTGGATGTTTTGGCTCGAAGTGAAACGAAGCTCAAGGGTAAAGGGGAAGAGTGGTTTGAGAATGTTTTGGGAGTAAAGTCAGGGGTTGATGAAAGGACAAGTGCAAATGGAGTAGTAGCACTACTCCTGGAACAGAAGTTGTGGGAGTATTTGATAAAGTGTAAGAAAGTACATTCTAGATTGATATGGGTAAAACTGAAAGTGAATGGAGTGAGGTGGGCGATTATTGGTGGCTATACACCCAGGCATGAGAAGAAAGATCATGAGAGGCAAGTGTTTTGGGAGCAGCTGAGTGAGTGTGTTAGTAGTTTTGATGCACGAGACCGGGTGTTAGTGATGGGTGATTTGAATGCAAAGGTGAGTAATGTGGCAGTTGAGGGAATAATTGGTTTACATGGAGGGTTCAGTGTTGTAAATGGAAATGGTGAAGAACTTGTAGATTTGTGCACTGAAAAAAGACTGGTGATGTGAATACCTAGTTGAAAAAGGGAGATATACATAAGTATACGTATGTACGTTGGAGAGATGGCCAGAGATAGGTGTGCGAAAGAGATACTTTTGGATGTTACTGTGCTGAGAGATGCAACTGGAGGGATGTCTGATCATTATCTTGTGGAGGCAAAGGTGAAGATTTGTATGTGATGCCGGGAGATTTAAAGTGACGGAAAGCTTTTGGTACCACTGCAGTTTATAGAGACGTGAAGGTTGATCTCTCCTAGATGTGAGATCAGTAATCCTTACTCGGCCAAATAAAACAAGAATGATAAGTGCAACACCTACACAACATTCCCAGCTTTCTAGAGACATAGTTCGTGGATTTAATTATATATTGATATGCACATCACAAATTTTAAGGTCATAAGGTTAAGGCAGACCATGTGATCACGTATATTTTTTTGAATTCCAAAGTCACGCGCAAACATGAAGTATAATTTACTTGCACTGGACCTCAAGATTATTTGCAGGACATTACGTTAAGTTAAGAATCTCTTCTTTTTTGTACCTGCCTGTAATAAAAACCCTCATCTAAGATCTGCAGGCTACCCCATGCTTATCCCACCGCACTATTCAACATCACGACCACTGTCTTTTACATTAGTCTTACTTACTCGATGCCACCAGCATCTTAAATATAGTCTAACATTACCTTGCGCCACACTCCCTTCTCCTCCAGCTGGTCTACATAGGACTCGAGCTTCTTTAAGTCACTGTCGGCGCTGTTGCAACAAGATAGATCCGATGCAATGATAACCAGGCCTCCTGTGAGGAAGGACACGTTTTAGTGTTTATAGAAGTAACTTTGAGGTGAAATAGAGTTATTCTGAAATACAAAATAAAATGCACGTGCGCATCTGACTTAGGCTCGTGTGTGTGTGTGTGTGTGTGTGTGTGTGTGTGTGTGTGTGTGTGTGTGTGTGTGTGTGTGCGTAAGGCTTATTTTCATATGTGTGTTATGGGGAGAATTTTACACTCGTGCCTCCTCATCTCTTAAACTTGTATTTATGTATCTTGTGTCTACTCCCATATATGTACACACACACACACACACACACACACACACACACACACACACACACACACACACCACACACACACACGCGCGCGCGCACACACACACACACACACACACACACACACACACACACACACACACGCACACAAACGTTGGCATACATACATACGTTGGAGTAAATGTAATTACTTGTAGTCGTGGTCGAAGGACATAAAAGAAAATCTCCCTTTATCAAAAGTGAATTTTATTTCAACAAAGCGGAGTACAGATGACTCCTTTTCCCATGAAGCTAGAGGAGGCACGTCTGCTCTTGGTGAAGAACTGCTCGACACTCTGAGAGACTGACTCATGGCAACGTGTGGTAGGCCTTTTAATAAAGTACGTGTCGAGTGCATGTTGTGCCATCTGTGAGATGTTATGGTACGTCAGCAAACTAAAGGCAAGCTAAAGGGTGAGCAAGTTAGAAAAACTAGCTCATCATCTCTGTCAAGAGGCTAATGGGACCTGGAGTGCACTAACCCGTCCTTTTTATAAAAGCAGCAAGTTTGGTGATAAGTCAAAATTGAAGCATTTAACTCATCGTGAACAATGCAGGAAGTGTATAACCTTCATCAAGAATGTTGTATAATATTCAGGATGGTCTTCAGTGTTAGATATCGTCTTGCCTCGAGCGCAACACAAGTCGTTTAAAACTGTTGTCTCTCACAGGTACCTTAACTATTGCTGATGCATTAGCCTAAAATGCACATTACGACATGGTATATACACTCAAGAGTAAGAGACGGGGCAACACGAGTGTAAGATCTCTTCCCGTAAAACATAAACAGTAATCCCAAATAATAATCACATAAGCTCTCAACTTCCTCGAAGATCAATGATCTGTCCCTCTGTTCCCTTCTAAGGCCTCCTATCTTGTCTGGTAGTCTTACATAGTTAGGGAATTTAATGCTTTCTGTTTGATTTTGTTCATATTGCTGGCGGATCTTATTTATGTGTTTTTATATTATCTGTGTGGTCGATCTCAGCAGCCTCAGTTCATTTTGGAAAGGGAATCTCCTAAGGTCTCCTAAGGTCTCACCTGGCTTGGTAAACTGGATCATGTCGTCGATGCCTTTTATAGGCACAAGGTTGTCACCGATGCTGCCACAGATAACCACTAGATCATACGTGTCTGTCATGGAAGAAGACAACACATCAACGTTAAGTTTAAACAGAATATAAAAGGAAATAGCACAAGTGATTAAGAAGATGAACAGGCAAAATCTAATAGTCAGATTTTTTGGTAAACTCTCGATATTTCTTTATGTTGCTACACACCTGTCCACTAGTAGTCTGAGCATTACAGCACATGAATTACACACCTGACTGGAAGTGGCCTCAGAATTACAGGACATGAACTGCATACCTGTCTGGAAGTGGCCTGAGCATTACAGTACATGAACGTAAACACTTGTGTGCAAGTGACCTCACTAATTACAGGACATGAACAACACACCTGTATGGAACTGGCCTCAGCATTACAGCACATGAGCTACACACCTGTCTGGAAGTGACCTTAGCATCACAGCACATGAACCACACACCTGATTGGAAATGATCTTATCATCACAGCCCGGAGGTTTCTTTCACTCAGAGCCAGAACATCAGGTTTCTTTCATCAAACATACTACCTATCTCTCCTTTCTTCTCATCTTCGTTACATCCACACACATTTAGACAAGACAATCTGAGCCTTCGATGAGGATCAGCACTCCCCGCTTGACTCTTTCTTCTCTTTTCTCTTTTAGATATTGAAATACAAGAAGGGGAGGGGCATCCCCGATCACGACCCCTGCTCCCGCACCTTTCACTCGCTTTCTGCGACATACAGGGAATACGGAGGAAGAATTATCTCTCCCCTGCCTCAGGGATGATGTATATATCTATGAGGATAGGGGAGAAACAATACTTCCCACGTATTCCTTGCGTGTCGTAGAAGGTGACTAAAAGGCGAGGGAGCGAAGGGCTGAAAATCATCCCCTCTAGTTTTTAGATTTCCAAAAGAAGGAACAGAGAAGAGGGCCAAATGAGGATATTCCCTTAAAGGCTCAGTCCTCTCGTCTTAACGCTACTTCGCTAAAGCGGGAAATAGCGAATAGTAGAGTGGCTGATTCATGTCAGAAACTACAGAAGCTGGTGATTGAGTTTGTAAAAGAAGAAAGCTGAGAGTAAATGTGAATAATAGCAAGGTTATTAGGTACAGTAGGGTTGAGGGACAAGTCAACTGGGAGGTAAGATTGAATGGAGAAAAACTGGAGGAGGTGAAGTGTTTTAGATATCTGGGATTGGATTTGGCAGCGGATGGAACCAGGGAAGCGGAAGTGAATCATAAGGTCTGGGAGGGGCGAAAGTTTTGGAGTATTGAAAAATGTGTGGAAGTCGAGAGCGTTATCTTGGAAAGCTAAATTGGGTATGTTTGAAGGAATAGTCGTTCCAACAATGTTATATGGTTGCGAGGCGTAGGCTATAGATAGAGTTGTGCGGAGGAGGGTGGATGTGCTGGAAATGAGATGTTTGAGGACAATATGTGGTGTGAGGTGGTTTGATCGAGTAAGTAATGAAAGGGTAAGAGAGATGTGTGGTAATAAAAAGAGTTTGTTTGGGAGAGCAGAGGAGGGTGTTTTGAAATGGTTTGGTCACATGGAGAGAATGAGTGAGGAAAGATTGACAAAGAGGATATATGTGTCAGAGGTGGAGGGAACGAGGAGAAGTGGGAGACCGAATTGGAAGTGGAAAGATGGAGTGAAAAAGATTTTGAGTGATCAGGGCCTGAACATGCAGGAGGGTGAAAGGCGTGCAAGGAATAGAGTGAATTGAAACGATGTGGTATACCGCGGATCGACGTGCTGTCAATTGATTGAACCAGGACATATGAAGCGTCTGCGGTAAACCATGGAAAGATTTGTGGGGCCTGGATGTGGAAAGGGAGCTGTGATTTCATTGCATTATACATGACAGCTATAGACTGAGTGTGAACGAATGTGGACTTTGTTGTCTTTTCCTAGCGCTACCTCGCGCACAAGCGGGGGGCGAGGGTTGTCATTTCATGTGTGGCGGGGTGGCGACATAAATGGAGGAAGACGGTATGAATTATGTACATGTGTATATATGTATATGTCTGTTTGTGTATACGTTGAGATGTATAGATATGTATATGTACGTGTGTTGACGTGTATGTATATACATGTGTATGTGAGTGGGTTGGGCCATTCTCTCGTCGGTTTCCTTGCGTTACCTCGCTGACGAGGGAGACAGCGACAAAGTATATTATATATATATATATATATATATATATATATATATATATATATATTTTTTTTTTTTCTTTATTATACTTTGTCGCTGTCTCCCGCGTTTGCGAGGTAGCGCAAGGAAACAGACGAAAGAAATGGCCCAACCCCCCCCCCCCCATACACATGTATATACATATGTCCACACACGCAAATATACATACCTACACAGCTTTCCATGGTTTACCCCAGACGCTTCACATGCCTTGCTTCAATCCACTGACAGCACGTCAACCCGGTATACCACATCGCTCCAATTCACTCTATTCCTTGCCCTCCTTTCACCCTCCTGCATGTTCAGGCCCCGATCACACAAAATCTTTTTCACTCCATCTTTCCACCTCCAATTTGGTCTCCCTCTTCTCCTCGTTCCCTCCACCTCCGACACATATATCCTCTTGGTCATTCTTTCCTCACTCATTCTCTCCATGTGCCCAAACCATTTCAAAACACCCTCTTCTGCTCTCTCAACCACGCTCTTTTTATTTCCACACATCTCTCTTATCCTTACGTTACTTACTCGATCAAACCACCTCACACCACACATTGTCCTCAAACATCTCATTTCCAGCACATCCATCCTCCTGCGCACAACTCTATCCATAGCCCACGCCTCGCAACCATACAACATTGTTGGAACCACTATTCCTTCAAACATACCCATTTTTGCTTTCCGATATAATGTTCTCGACTTCCACACATTCCAAACATATATATATATATATATATATATATATATATATATATATATATATATATATATATATATATGTATCCCTGGGGATATGGGAGAAAGAATACTTCCCACGTATTCCCTGCGTGTCGTAGAAGGCGACTAAAAGGGGAGGGAGCGGGGGGCTGGAAATCCTCCACTCTTGTTTTTTTTTTTTGATGAGGATGTTTCCTTAGAGGCCCAGTCCTCTGTTCTTAACGCTACCTTGCTGATGCGGGAAATGGCGAATAGTTTGAAAAAAAAAAAAAAAAAAATATATATATATATATATATATATATATATATATATATATATATATATATATATATATTTTTTTTTTTTTATTATACTTTGTCGATGTCTCCCGCGTTTGCGAGGTAGCGCAAGGAAACAGACGAAAGAAATGGCCCAACCCCCCCCCCATACACATGTATATACATACGTCCACACACGCAAATATACATACCTACACAGCTTTCCATGGTTTACCCCAGACGCTTCACATGCCTTGCTTCAATCCACTGACAGCACGTCGACCCCGGTATACCACATCGCTCCAATTCTCTCTATTCCTTGCCCTCCTTTCACCCTCCTGCATGTTCAGGCCCCGATCACACAAAATCTTTATCACTCCATCTTTCCACCTCCAATTTGGTCTCCCTCTTCTCCTTGTTCCCTCCACCTCCGACACATATATCCTCTTGGTCAATCTTTCCTCACTCATCCTCTCCATGTGCCCAAACCACTTCAAAACACCCTCTTCTGCTCTCTCAACCACGCTCTTTTTATTTCCACACATCTCTCTTACCCTTACGTTACTCACTCGATCAAACCACCTCACCCCACACATTGTCCTCAAACATCTCATTTCCAGCACATCCATCCTCCTGCGCACAACTCTATCCATAGCCCACGCCTCGCAACCATAAAACATTGTTGGAACCACTATTCCTTCAAACATACCCATTTTTGCTTTCCGAGATAAAGTTCTCGACTTCCACACATTTTTCCAGGCCCCCAGGATTTTCGCCCGCTCCCCCACCCTATGATCCACTTCCGCTTCCATGGTTCCATCCGCTGCCAGATCCACTCCCAGATATCTAAAACACTTCACTTCCTCCAGTTTTTCTCCATTCAAACTCACCTCCCAATTGACTTGACCCTCAACCCTACTGTACCTAATAACCTTGCTCTTATTCACATTTACTCTTAACTTTCTTCTTCCACACACTTTTCCAAACTCAGTCACCAGCTTCTGCAGTTTCTCACATGAATCAGCCACCAGCGCTGTATCATCAGCGAACAACAACTGACTCACTTCCCAAGCTCTCTCATCCCCAACAGACTTCATACTTGCCCCTCTTTCCAAAACTCTTGCATTTACCTCCCTAACAACCCCATCCATAAACAAATTAAACAACCATGGAGACATCACACACCCCTGCCGCAAACCTACATTCACTGAGAACCAATCACTTTCCTCTCTTCCTACACGTACACATGCCTTACATCCCCGATAAAAACTTTTCCCTGCTTCTAACAACTTTCCTCCCACACCATATATTCTTAATACCTTCCACAGAGCATCTCTATCAACTCTATCATATGCCTTCTCCAGATCCATAAATGCTACATACAAATCCATTTGCTTTTCTAAGTATTTCTCACATACATTCTTCAAAGCAAACACCTGATCCACTCATCCTCTACCACTTCTGAAACCACACTGCTCTTCCCCAATCTGATGCTCTGTACATGCCTTCACCCTCTCAATCAATACCCTCCCATATAATTTACAAGGAATACTCAACAAACTTATACCTCTGTAATTTGAGCACTCACTCTTATCCCCTTTGCCTTTGTACAATGGCACTATGCACGCATTCCGCCAATCCTCAGGCACATCACCATGAGTCATACATACATTAAATAACCTTACCAACCAGTCAACAATACAGTCACCCCCTTTTTTAATAAATTCAACTGCAATACCATCCAAACCTGCTGCCTTGCCAGCTTTCATCTTCCGCAAAGCTTTCACTACCTCTTCTCTGTTTACCAAATCATTTTCCCTAACCCTCTCACTTTGCACACCACCTCGACCAAAACACCCTATATCTGCCACTCTATCATCAAACACATTCAACAAACCTTCAAAATACTCACTCCATCTCCCTCTCACATCACCACTACTTGTTATCACCTCCCCATTTGCGCCCTTCACTGAAGTTCCCATTTGCTCCCTTGTCTTACGCACTTTATTTACCTCCTTCCAGAACATCTTTTTATTCTCCCTAAAATTTAATGATACTCTCTCACCCCAACTCTCATTTGCCCTTTTTTTCACCTCTTGCACCTTTCTCTTGACCTCTTGTCTCTTTCTTTTATACATCTCCCACTCAATTGCATTTTTTCCCTGCAAAAATCGTCCAAATGCCTCTCTCTTCTCTTTCACTAATACTCTTACTTCTTCATCCCACCACTCACTACCCTTTCTAATCAACCCACCTCCCACTCTTCTCATGCCACAAGCATCTTTTGCGCAATCCATCACTGATTCCCTAAATACGTCCCATTCCTCCCCCACTCCCCTTACTTCCATTGTTCTCACCTTTTTCCATTCTGTACTCAGTCTCTCCTGGTACTTCCTCACACAGGTCACACAATATATATATATATATATATATATATATATATATATATATATATATAGAGAGAGAGAGAGAGAGAGAGAGAGAGAGAGGGGACGGGAGTGGGGGGCCAGAAATCCTCCCCTCCTTGTATTTACTTTCTAAAATGGGAAACAGAAGAAGGAGTCACGCGGGGAGTGCTCATCATCCTCGAAGGCTCAGAGTGGGGTGCCTAAATGTGTGTGGATGTAACCAAGATGTGAAAAAAGGAGAGATAGGTAGTATGTTTGAGGAAAGGAACCTGGATGTTTTGGCTCTGAGTGAAACGAAGCTCAAGGGTAAAGGGGAAGAGTGGTTTGGGAATGTCTGGGGAGTAAAGTCAGGGGTTAGTGAGAGGACAAGAGCAAGGGAAGGAGTAGCAATACTCCTGAAACAGGAGTTGTGGGAGTATGTGATAGAGTGTAAGAAAGTAAATTCTCGATTGATATGGGTAAAACTGAAAGTTGATGGAGAGAGGTGGGTGATTATTGGTGCATATGCACCTGGGCATGAGAAGAAAGATCAAGAGAGGCAAGTGTTTTGGGAGCAGCTGAATGAGTGTGTTAGTGGTTTTGATGCACGAGACCGGGTCATAGTGATGGGTGATTTGAATGCAAACGTGAGTAATGTGGCAGTTGAGGGAATAATTGGTATACATGGGGTGTTCAGTGTTGTAAATGGAAATGGTGAAGAGCTTGTAGATTTATGTGCTGAAAAAGGACTGATGATTGGGAATACCTGGTTTAAAAAGCGAGATATACATAAGTATACTTATGTAAGTAGGAGAGATGGCCAGAGAGCGTTATTGGATTACGTGTTAATTGACAGGCGTGCGAAAGAGAGACTTTTGGATGTTAATGTGCTGAGAGGTGCAACTGGAGGGATGTCTGATCATTATCTTGTGGAGGCTAAGGTGAAGATTTGTATGGGTTTTCAGAAAAGAAGAGTGAATGTTGGGGTGAAGAGGGTGGTGAGAGTAAGTGAGCTTGAGAAGGAGACATATATATATTTTTTTTTTTTTCACACGATTCGCCATTTCCCGCGTTAGCGAGGTAGCGTTAAGAACAGAGGACTGAGCCTTTGAGGGAATATCCTCACTTAGCCCCCTTCTCTGTTCCTTCTTTTGGAAAATTAAAAACGAGAGGGGAGGATTTCCAGCCCCCCGCTCCCTTCCCTTTTAGTCGCCTTCTACGACACGCAGGGAATACGTGAGAAGTATTCTTTCTCCCCTATCCCCAGGGGATATATATATATATATATATATATATATATATATATATTTTTTTTTTTTTTTTTTTTTTTTTTTTTTTTTTTTTTTTACTTTGGTAATGATTTGGTAAACAGAGAAGAGGTAGTAAAAGCTTTGCGGAAGATGAAAGCCGGCAAGGCAGCAGGTTTGGATGGTATTGCAGTGGAATTTATTAAAAAAGGGGGTGACTGTATTGTTGACTGGTTGGTAAGGTTATTTAATGTATGTATGACTCATGGTGAGGTGCCTGAGGATTGGCGGAATGCGTGCATAGTGCCATTGTACAAAGGCAAAGGGGATAAGAGTGAGTGCTCAAATTACAGAGGTATAAGTTTGTTGAGTATTCCTGGTAAATTATATGGGAGGGTATTGATTGAGAGGGTGGAGGCATGTACAGAGCATCAGATTGGGGAAGAGCAGTGCGGTTTCAGAAGTGGTAGAGGATGTGTGGATCAGGTGTTTGCTTTGAAGAATGTATGTGAGAAATACTTAGAAAAGCAAATGGATTTGTATGTAGCATTTATGGATCTGGAGAAGGCATATGATAGAGTTGATAGAGATGCTCTGTGGAAGGTATTAAGAATATATGGTGTGGGAGGAAAGTTGTTAGAAGCAGTGAAAAGTTTTTATCGAGGATGTAAGGCATGTGTACGTGTAGGAAGAGAGGAAAGTGATTGGTTCTCAGTGAATGTAGGTTTGCGGCAGGGGTGTGTGATGTCTCCATGGTTGTTTAATTTGTTTATGGATGGGGTTGTTAGGGAGGTAAATGCAAGAGTCCTGGAAAGAGGGGCAAGTATGAAGTCTGTTGGAGATGAGAGAGCTTGGGAAGTGAGTCAGTTGTTGTTCGCTGATGATACAGCGCTGGTGGCTGATTCATGTGAGAAACTGCAGAAGCTGGTGACTGAGTTTGGTAAAGTGTGTGGAAGAAGAAAGTTAAGAGTAAATGTGAATAAGAGCAAGGTTATTAGGTACAGTAGGGTTGAGGGTCAAGTCAATTGGGAGGTGAGTTTGAATGGAGAAAAACTGGAGGAAGTGAAGTGTTTTAGATATCTGGGAGTGGATCTGTCAGCGGATGGAACCATGGAAGCGGAAGTGGGTCATAGGGTGGGGGAGGGGGCGAAAATTTTGGGAGCCTTGAAAAATGTGTGGAAGTCGAGAACATTATCTCGGAAAGCAAAAATGGGTATGTTTGAGGGAATAGTGGTTCCAACAATGTTGTATGGTTGCGAGGCGTGGGCTATGGATAGAGTTGTGCGCAGGAGGATGGATGTGCTGGAAATGAGATGTTTGAGGACAATGTGTGGTGTGAGGTGGTTTGATCGAGTAAGTAACGTAAGGGTAAGAGAGATGTGTGGAAATAAAAAGAGCGTGGTTGAGAGAGCAGAAGAGGGTGTTTTGAAATGGTTTGGGCACATGGAGAGAATGAGTGAGGAAAGATTGACCAAGAGGATATATGTGTCGGAGGTGGAGGGAACGAGGAGAAGAGGGAGACCAAATTGGAGGTGGAAAGATGGAGTGAAAAAGATTTTGTGTGATCGGGGCCTGAACATGCAGGAGGGTGAAAGGAGGGCAAGGAATAGAGTGAATTGGAGCGATGTGGTATACAGGGGTTGACGTGCTGTCAGTGGATTGAATCAAGGCATGTGAAGCGTCTGGGGTAAACCATGGAAAGCTGTGTAGGTATGTATATTTGCGTGTGTGGACGTGTGTATGTACATGTGTATGGGGGGGGGGGTTGGGCCATTTCTTTCGTCTGTTTCCTTGCGCTACCTCGCAAACGCGGGAGACAGCGACAAAGTATAAAAAAAAAAAAAAAAAAAAAATATATATATATATATATATATATATATATATATATATATATATATATATATATATATATATGTCTCTATCATATGCCTTCTCCAGATCCATAAATGCTACATACAAATCCTTAGAAAAGCAAATGGATTTGTATGTAACATTTATGGATCTGGAGAAGGCATATGATAGAGTTGATAGAGATGCTCTGTGGAAGGTATTAAGAATATATGGTGTGGGAGGCAAGTTGTTAGAAGCAGTGAAAAGTTTTTATCGAGGATGTAAGGCATGTGTACGTGTAGGAAGAGAGGAAAGTGATTGGTTCTCAGTGAATGTAGGTTTGGGCAGGGGTGTGTGATGTCTCCATAGTTGTTTAATTTGTTTATGGATGGGGTTGTTAGGGAGGTGAATGCAAGAGTTTTGGAAAGAGGGGCAAGTATGAAGTCTGTTGGGGATGAGAGAGCTTGGGAAGTAGTCAGTTGTTGTTCGCTGATGATACAGCGCTGGTGGCTGATTCATGTGAGAAACTGCAGAAGCTGGTGACTGAGTTTGGTAAAGTGTGTGAAAGAAGAAAGTTAAAAGTAAATGTGAATAAGAGTAAGGTTATTAAGTACAGTAGGGTTGAGGGTCAAGTCAATTGGGAGGTGAGTTTGAATGGAGAAAAACTGGAGGAAGTGAAGTGTTTTAGATATCTGGGAGTGGATCTGGCAGCGGATGGAACCATGGAAGCGGAAGTGGATCATAGGGTGGGGGAGGGGGCGAAAATTCTGGGAGCCTTGAAGAATGTGTGGAAGTCGAGAACATTATCTCGGAAAGCAAAAATGGGTATGTTTGAAGGAATAGTGGTTACAACAATGTTGTATGGTTGCGAGGCGTGGGCTATGGATAGAGTTGTGCGCAGGAGGATGGATGTGCTGGAAATGAGATGTTTGAGGACAATGTGTGGTGTGAGGTGGTTTGATTGAGTAAGTAACGTAAGGGTAAGAGAGATGTGTGGAAATAAAAAGAGCGTGGTTGAGAGAGCAGAAGAGGGTGTTTTGAAATGGTTTGGGCACATGGAGAGAATGAGTGAGGAAAGATTGACCAAGAGGATATATGTGTCGGAGGTGGAGGGAATGAGGAGAAGAGGGAGACCAAATTGGAGGTGGAAAGATGGAGTGAAAAAGATTTTGTGTGATCGGGGCCTGAACATGCAGGAGGGTGAAAGGAGGGCAAGGAATAGAGTGAATTGGAGCGATGTGGTATACCGGGGTTGATGTGCTGTCAGTGGATTGAATCAGGGCATGTGAAGCGTCTGGGGTAAACCATGGAAAGCTGTGTAGGTATGTATATTTGCGTGTGTGGACGTATGTATATACATGTGTATGGGGGTGGGTTGGGCCATTTCTTTCGTCTGTTTCCTTGCGCTACCTCGCAAACGCGGGAGACAGCGACAAAGCAAAAAAAAAAAAAAAAAAAAAAGATATATAAGCATGCTAATATATATATTGGAAATGATCACAATTTTGCGCGTGATCAAGAATATTCCTAGGAGTCAACGGGGAATATGAAACACGATAAATTCCCAAGTGCACTTTCGTGTAATAATCACATCATCAGGGGAGATACAAGAGAGAAATGTAACAGTCAGTTGATATACAACTAAGATATGTACCTAGGACGCCATTTGATAATCATGCGATTGTCCAAGACAGACAACGAGAGTATCATAAACTTGGACAAGAAGGTAAATTGTTTACAAATATTATCAACAATAAAATCATTGAATTTGTATAGACCATCACTAATATTAAGATTATTATTTCTTTTGTACGTGATAATAGAAGATTCAATGATATTTCTCGTGGTACTGGAGTTAGAGTTAAAACTGAGATGGCATTACTCCAGTCTGTACATTGATCATAGTTTTTGACGTGATTAAACAAGGCACTTGATTCTTGTCCTGTTCTTATACTATATTTATGTTGCTTAAGTCTAACAGAAAGATCCTTACCAGTCTGCCCAACATAAAACTTATCGCATTTTCTAAATGGCGCTTTATAGATGCACCCAGGAGACTTTTCTGAAGAGTTCCTAATTATGATATTCTTTATAGTATTATTGTTGCTGAAGGCAACATTTACAGTAAAGGATTTAAGCAGCATGGGAAGTAAAGTAAAATTATTATCAAAAGGGAGAACTAAAATATTCTTGGTGTCAATGGGAGGTTTGCGATCAACTCTATAAAATGATTTCTTTGCTAACTTAAAGGATTTATCAATCAAAGATCCAGGGTACTTTAGCTTGGATCCAATAGAATATATCTTCTCAAACTCATCATCAATATACTCTGGACTGCAAATACGTAATGCCCTCAGGAACATAGATTGAAATGATGATAATATAACTCTGTCATGTAGAGATGAGTAATAATGGATATATGAGCAGACATTGGTAGATTTTATGTATATGCTAAACTTAAACTTGTTTCCTTGCCTATGGATCATGCAATCTGAAAATGGTAACATACCATTATTTTCATTTTCTACAGTAAATTTGATGGAAGATACTAAATTGTTAAGTAAGGGCAAAAATATTTATAAATTCTCATTTTAGGCCAAACACAAAGAACTTCATCTACATACCTAAACCAAATTGCATTAGAAGATAAGATATCCTTTAAGATTTTGTTTCAAAAAATTCCATATAAAGAATACTTAGTACAAGTGAAAGAGGGTTACTCATTGCCGTACCACATTTTTGAGCATAATAATCTCCATTTTATCAGTTTTATCAGTTCAGTGAAAACAGACTTTGAAACAGGTAAATGAATATCATCCAAAACATGAAATAGATATTCTAAAAGGTCATCAACTGGAACTTTTGTGAAAAGTGAGGAAACATCAAAGCTAACAAGCTTGTAATCAAAATCAACATTGATTTTGTTAAGCTTAAACTAAATCTGCATTGTTCATGATATTAAAATTTGATATCTTTCCCACTAAAGGGTTAAAAAAGAAACTAACCATTTAGACAATTTAAAGTTGATGGAGCCTACTTTACTCACTTTAGGTCTTGCTGGAAAATTTTGTTTATGTGTTTTGATAAGTCCATACATATATGGCAATGAAGTGGACAAAGATGAAAAGCTTTTGATAAGAGAACCATTACCTCTCAACAAAAACTTCAGTTCTTTATTGAAATGGGAATTAACTGCTTCTAGGAGACTCTTACTGAGTTCAAGATATGTCGTGTCATCATTTAAAAGATCATTCATTTTAGATAGATGAGTACTTTTATCCATAATCACAAGTGTTAGCCTTATCTGCTTTAGTAATATGTATATCATTGTCTTTCTTTAACGTGTTAATACACTAAACCCTTACAAATATCAATTTCATTAGTTGAATTACTGTATTTCTCTAAATTGCAAAAAGACTTTGTGACATCAGCTGGCTTTCCTGTTAGAGCACAAAAGATTTAATCCATAGCCTGAAGCACACAAGGAATCCTTATCTAGTTATTTTTTGGATAGGTTTATCACAAATGAAGGGTTCGTGCTATTATTCCAGTCGCTGTTTTCAATAAAATAGTCCAACTTACAATTCAGTTTCATTTGTAGCCTATTGCATTCACTCCTTAATCTATTGCAGCAATAGTCCAACATCCGGTTCTTCCAATATGTCGGTGTAGCCATTTGAAAGGCACGTTTCTTCTCCCTTGCATTACTTAAAGCCTCTTCCATTAAAGAAACATATTGAATTAAAGAAGATTGAAATGATGACACAACATATTTCAAACTCAATAATAATTCCCTAAAAGCAGTTACTTCCCACTTCAATAAAGAACTGAAGTTGGTGTTGAAAGGTAATGTTTCTCTTATCAAAAGTTTGTCATCTTTGTCCTCTTCATTGCATTATATGTATAGACTTATCAAAACACATAAACAAAATTTTCCAGCAAGATCTATAGTGAGTTCAGTAGGCTCCATCACATATATATTGTCAAAATGGTTAGTTTCTTTATCAAGCCATTTAGTGGGTAAGACATCAAATTCTAATATCATAAACAAAGTAGATTTAGTTAAAAAGCTTAACAATATCAATGGTAATTTTGATTTCAAACTTGTTAGCTATGATGTTTCCTCACTTCGCAAAAGTTCCAGCTAATGACCTTTTAGAATATCTATTTTATGTTTTGGATGCCATCCATTTACCTGTTTCAATGTTTGATTTCATTGAACTGATGAAATTGTGTATAAAAGACTGTGTACTTCAATTCAATGGAGGTTATTATGTTAATGTGGTACGGCATTGGGTAACCCTCTTTCACCTGTACTAATCAATCTTATGTGGAATTTTTTTAAACAAAATTAATAAAGGATATCTTACCTTCTAATGCAATTTGGTTTAGGTATGTAAATGATGTTCTTTGTGTTTGGCCAAATGAAAGTTTACAAATATTTCTCCCCTTACTTAATAATTTGGTAACTTCCCTCAGATTTACTGTAGAAACTGAAAATAATGGGATGTTACCATTCTTAGGTTGCATGATCCATAGGCAAGGAAACAAGTTTAAGTTTAGGATATGCAGAAATCCTACCAATGTATGCTCATATATCCATCATTACTCATCTCAACATGACAGAGTTAAATTATCATCACTTCAATATAGGGCATTACGTATTTGCAGTCCAAAGTATATTGATGATGAGTTTAAGAAGATATATTCTATTGGATCTAAGTTAAAGTACCCGAGATCTTTCATCTAGATCTTTCTTTAGTTAGCAAAGAAATCATTTTATAGCGTTGATCCCAAACCTCTCATTGACACCAAGAATCTTTCAAATCTCCATTTTAAAAATGATTCTCTTTTACTTCCCATGTTGCCTAAATTCTTTAATGTAAATGTTGCCTTCAGCAACAATAATACTATAAAGAATATCTTAATCAGGAACTCACCAGAAAATTCTCCGGGGTGCATCTATAAAATGCCATGTAGAAATGGTGATAAGTTATATGTTGAGCAGACTGGTAAGGATCTTTCTGTTAAACAACATAAATATAGTATAAGAACAGGACAAGAATCAAATGCCTTGTTTAATCAAGTTAAAAACTATGACCATTGTACTGACTTTAGTAATGCCATCTCAGTTATTAACTCAACTCCAGTAACACGAGAAATATCATTGAATCTTCTATTATCTAATACACAAAGAATCATAATCTTGATATTTGTGATCTATACAAATTGGATAACTTTATTGTTGACAAGATTTGTAAACAGTTCATCTTCTTGTCCACATAATAAGTTTATGATACGCTCGTAGTCTGTCTTGGACAATCGCATATCTATCAAATGGCGTCCTTGGTACATATCTTCATTGTATATCAACTGACTGTTTTATTTCTCTCTTGTGTCACCTCTGATGATCTGATTATTACACGAAAGTGCACTTGGGAACTTGTCGTGTTTCAATTTTCCGGTGGACTCATCGGGGCCTGACCATGCAGGAGGGTGAAAGGCGGGAAAGGAATGGAGTGAATTGGAACGATGTGGTATACCGGAGTCGACGTACTGTCACTGAATTGAACCAGGCATGTGAAGTGTCTGTGTTAAACCATGGAAAGTTTTATGGAACCTGGATGTGGAAAGGGAGCTGGGTCTTCGGTGAATTATACATGACAGCAAGAGATTAAGTGTGAACGAATGTGGCCTTTATTGTCTTTTCCTAACGCTACCTCGCGCGCATGCGGGGGCGAGGAGGTTGTCATTTTATGTGTGGCGCGGTGGCGACGGGAATGAATAAAGGCAGCATGTAGGAAGAATAAAAAGATGCTTTGGAAGAAGTAAAATAAAGTGCATAAGACAAGATAACAAATGGGAACATCGGTGAAGGGGGATATTAGGGAGGTAATAACAAGTGTAGTGGTGAAGTGAGAAGGAGATGGAGTGAGTACTTTGAAGGTTTGTTGAATGTATTTCATGGTAGAGTGGCAGATAAAGGGTGTTTTGGTCGAGGTGGTGTGCGAAGTCAGAGGATTTGGGAGAATGGTTTTGTAAACAGAGAAGAGGTAGGGAACGCTTTGCAGATGATGAAAGCCAGCAAGGCAGCGGGTTTAGACAGTACTGCAGTGAAATTTATCAAAGGGGGTGCCTGTGTTGTTAATTGGTTAGTAAGGATATTCAATGTATGTATGCTTCATGGTAAAGTACTTAATGATTGGTGGAATGTATGCATAATGCCATTGTACAAAGGCAAAGGGGATATATAGTTGTGAGTGTTCAAATTACAGAGGTATAAGTTTGTTGAGCTTTCCTGGGAAATTATATAAGAGAGTATTGATTGAGAGGGTACATGCGTGTAAAGAGCATCAGATTGGGGAAGAGCAGTGTGGTTTCAGAAGTGGTAGAGGATGTGCGGATCAGGTGTCTCCTTTGAAGAATGCATGTGAGAAATGCTTAGACAAACAGATGGATTTGTATGTAGTATTTATGGATTTGGAGAAGGGATATGATAGGGTGGATAGGGATGCTTTATGGAAGGTTTTAAGAGTATATGGTATGCGAGGTAAGTTGCTAGAAGCAGTGAAAATCTTTAACCAAGGATGCGAGACATGTGTACGTGTAGGAAGAGAGGAAAGTGATTGGTTCCCAGTTAATGTTCGTTTCCGGCAGGGAAGCGTGATGTTTCCATGGTTGTTTATCTATGGATGGGGTTGTTGGGGAGGTGAATGCAAGAGTTTTGGAGAGAGGTGAAAGTAGGCAGCCTGTTCTGGATGAGGGGCCTTGGGAAGTGAGTCAGTTGTTGTTCGCTGATGATACAGCGAGAAATACAGTGAGAAACTGCAGAAGTTGGTGACTGAGTTTGGTAAAGTGTGTGAAACAAAAAAGTTTAGAGTAAATGTGAATAAGGGCAAGGTTATTAAGCTCTGTAGGGTTGAGGGACAAGTAAATTGGGAGGAAAGTTTGAGCTGAGAAAAACTGGAGAAAGTGAAGTGTTTTAGATATTTGGGAGTGGACTTGGCAACGAATGGAATCATGGAAGCGGAAGTGAGTCACAGGGCGGGGGAGGGAGTGATGGTTCTGGGAGCTTTGAAGAATGTGTGGAAGGCGAGAACGTTATATTCGAAAGCAAAAATGGGTGTGTTTGAAGGAATAGTGTTTCCAACAATGTTCTATGGTTGCGAGGCGTGGGCTATAGATAGGGTTGTGCAGAAGAGGGTGGATGTGTTGGAAATGGGATGTTTGAGGACAATATGTGGTGTGAGGTGGTTCGATCTAGTAAGTAATGAATGGGTAAGACAGATGTGTGGTAATAAAAAGAGAGTGGTTGAGAGAGCAGAAGAGGGTGTGTTGAAAAGGTTTGGACACATGGAAAGATTGACAAAGAGGATATATGTGTCAAAGGTGGAGGGAACGTGGGAAAGTGGGATACCAAATTAGAGGTGGATGCTGGACTAAGATTTTGAGCGATCGGGGACTGAACATACAGGAGGGTGAAAGCGTGCAAGGAATAGAGTGAATTAGAATGATGTGGTATACCGAGATCGACGTGCTGTTAATGGATAGAACTAGGGCACGCGAAGGTTCTGGGGTAGACCATGGATAGTTTTGTGGGGATTGGATGTGGAAAGGGAACTGTGGTTTCGGTGTATTGAACATGACAGCTTGAGACTGAGTGTGAATAAATGTGACATTTGTTGTCTTTTCCTCACCCTACCTCGCGGTGGGTGGGTGGTTGGGTGTGTGTGTGTGTGTGTGTGTGTTTGGGGGGTTGCCATTTCATGTGTGGTGGGGTGACGACGCGAAAGGATGAAGGCATCAATTATGGATACGGACATGTTTGTGTATCTATCTTTATGTGTACGGTGAAATCTGGGTGGGTTGGGCCGTTCTTTCGTCCGTTTCCTTGCGCTAACTAGCTAACGAGGGAGACGGCGATTGAGTATAAAAAAGATTTAAAAAATAGTATATATATATATATATATATATATATATATATATATATATATATATATATATATATATATATATATATATATATATATATATACATATATATATATATATATATATATATATATATATATATATATATATATATATATATATATATATATATATATATATATATATATATATATATATATATATATATATATATATATACATATATATATATATATATATATATATATGTATATATATATATATATATATATATATATATATATATATATATATATATATATATATATATATATATATATATATATATATATATATATATATATTCTGCAGTTTCTCACATGAATCAGCCACCAGCGCTGTATCATCAGCGAACAACAACTAACTCACTTCCCAAGCTCTCTCATCCCCAACAGACTTCATAGTTGCCTCTCTTTACAAAACTCTTGCATTCACCTCCCTAACAACCCCATCCATAAACAAATTAAACAACCATGGAGACATCACACACCCCTGCCGCAAACCTACATTCACTGAGAACCAATCACTTTCCTCTCTTCCTACACGTACACATGCCTTACATCCTCGATAAAAACTTTACACTGCTTCTAACAACTTGCCTCCCACACCATATATTCTTAATACCTTCCACAGAGCATCTCTATCAACTCTATCATATGCCTTCTCCAGATCCATAAATGCTACATACAAATCCATTTGGTTTTCTAAGTATTTCTCACATACATTCTTCAAAGCAAACACCTGATCCACACATCCTCTACCACTTCTGAAACCACACTGCTCTTCCCCAATCTGATGCTCTGTACATGCCTTCACCCTCTCAATCAATACCCTCCCATATAATTTACCAGGAATACTCAACAAACTTATACCTCTGTAATTTGAGCACTCACTCTTATCCCCTTTCCCTTTGTACAATGGCACTATGCACGCATTCCGCCAATCCTCATGCACCTCACCATGAGTCATACATACATTAAATAACCTTACCAACCAGTCAACAATACAGTCACCCCCTTTTCTAATAAATTCAACTGCAATACCATCCAAACCTGCTGCCTTGCCGGCTTTCATCTTCCGCAAAGCTTTTACTACCTCTTCTCTGTCTACCAAATCATTTTCCCTAACCCTCCCACTTTGCACACCACCTCGACCAAAACACCCTATATCTGCCACTCTATCATCAAACACATTCAACAAACCTTCAAAATACTCACTCCATCTCCTTCTCACATCACCACTACTTGTTATCACCTCCCCATTTGCGCCCTTCACTGAAATTCCCATTTGCTCCCTTGTCTTACGCACTTTATTTACCTCCTTCCAGAACATCTTTTTATTCTCCCTAAAATTTAATGATACTCTCTCACCCCAACTCTCATTTGCCCTTTTTTTCACCTCTTGCACCTTTCTCTTGACCTCCTGTCTCTTTCTTTTATACATCTCCCACTATTCCTTCAAACATACCCATTATTGCTTTCCGAGATAATGTTCTCGACTTCCACACATTCTTCAAGGCTCCCAGAATTTTCGCTCCCTCCCTAACCCTATGATTCACTTCCGCTTCCATGGTTCCATCCGGCGCCAGATCCACTCCAAGATATCTAAAACACTTTACTTCCTCCAGTTTTTCTATATTCAAACTTACCTACCAATTGACTTGACCCTCAACCCTACTGTACCTAATAACCTTGCTCTTATTCACATTTACTCTTAACTTTCTTCTTTTACACACTTTACCAAACTCAGTCACCAGCTTCTGCAGTTTCTTACATGAATCAGCCACCAGCGCTGTATCATCAGCGAACAACAACTGACTCACTTCCCCAGCTCTCTCATCCACAACAGACTGCATACTTGCCGCTCATTCGAAAACTCTTTCATTCACCTCCCTAACTACCCTTGAGCTTCGTTTCACTCAGAGCCAAAACATCCAGGTTCCTTTCCTCAAACATACTACCTATCTCTCCTTTTTTCTCATCTTTGTTACATCCACACACATTTTGACACCCAGTCTGAGCCTTCAAGGAGGATGAGCACTCCTCGCGTGACTCCATCTGTTTCCCCTTTTAGAAAGTTAAAAAACAATGAGGGGAGAGTTTCTGGACCCCCGCTCCCGTCCCCTTTAGTCGCCATCTACGACACGTGAGGAATGCGTGGGAAGTATTCTTTCTCTCCTATCCCCAGGGATAATATATATATATATTTTTTTTTTTTTTTTTTTTATACTTTGTCGCTGTCTCCCGCGTTTGCGAGGTAGCGCAAGGAAACAGACGAAAGAAATGGCCCAACCCCCCCCCCCCCCCCATACACATGTACATACACACGTCCACACACGCAAATATACATACCTACACAGCTTTCCATGGTTTACCCCAGACGCTTCACATGCCTTGATTCAATCCACTGACAGCACGTCAACCCCTGTATACCACATGACTCCAATTCACTCTATTCCTTGCCCTCCTTTCACCCTCCTGCATGTTCAGGCCCCGATCACACAAAATCTTTTTCACTCCATCTTTCCACCTCCAATTTGGTCTCCCTCTTCTCCTCGTTCCCTCCACCTCCGACACATATATCCTCTTGGTCAATCTCTCCTCACTCATTCTCTCCATGTGCCCAAACCATTTCAAAACACCCTCTTCTGCTCTCTCAACCACGCTCTTTTTATTTCCACACATCTCTCTTACCCTTACGTTACTTACTCGATCAAACCACCTCACACCACACATTGTCCTCAAACATCTCATTTCCAGCACATCCATCCTCCTGCGCACATCTCTATCCATAGCCCACGCCTCGCAACCATACAACATTGTTGGAACCACTATTCCCTCAAACATACCCATTTTCGCTTTCCGAGATAATGTTCTCGACTTCCACACATTTTTCAAGGCTCCCAAAATTTTCGCCCCCTCCCCCACCCTATGATCCACTTCCGCTTCCATGGTTCCATCCGCTGACAGATCCACTCCCAGATATCTAAAACACTTCACTTCCTCCAGTTTTTCTCCATTCAAACTCACCTCCCAATTGACTTGACCCTCACCCCTACTGTACCTAATAAACTTGCTCTTATTCACATTTACTCTCAACTTTCTTCTTCCACACACTTTACCAAACTCAGTCACCAGCTTCTGCAGTTTCTCACATGAATCAGCCACCAGCGCTGTATCATCAGCGAACAACAACTGACTCACTTCCCAAGCTCTCTCATCCCCAACAGACTTCATACTTGCCCCTCTTTCCAGGACTCTTGCATTTACCTCCCTTACAACCCCATCCATAAACAAATTAAACAACCATGGAGACATCACACACCCCTGCCGCAAACCTACATTCACTGAGAACCAATCACTTTCCTCTCTTCCTACACGTACACATGCCTTACATCCTCGATAAAAACTTTTCACTGCTTCTAACAACTTGCCTCCCACACCATATATTCTTAATACCTTCCACAGAGCATCTCTATCAACTCTATCATATGCCTTCTCCAGATCCATAAATGCTACATACAAATCCATTTGCTTTTCTAAGTATTTCTCACATACATTCTTCAAAGCAAACACCTGATCCACACATCCTCTACCACTTCTGAAACCGCACTGCTCTTCCCCAATCTGATGCTCTGTACATGCCTTCACCCTCTCGATCAATACCCTCCCATATAATTTACCAGGAATACTCAACAAACTTATACCTCTGTAATTTGAGCACTCACTCTTATCCCCTTTGCCTTTGTACAATGGCACTATGCACGCATTCCGCCAATCCTCAGGCACCTCACCATGAGTCATACATACATTAAATAACCTTACCAACCAGTCAACAATACAGTCACCCCCTTTTTTAATAAATTCCACTGCAATACCATCCAAACCTGCTGCCTTGCCGGCTTTCATCTTCCGCAAAGCTTTTACTACCTCTTCTCTGTTTACCAAATCATTTTCCCTAACCCTCTCACTTTGCACACCACCTCGACCAAAACACCCTATATCTGCCACTATATATATATACATACATATATATATATATATATATATATATATATATATATATATATATATATATATATATATATATATATATATATATATATATATACATATATATATATATATATATATATATATATATATATATATATATATATATATATAGACAAATATATATATATATATATATATATATGTATATTTTTTTTTTTTTTTTTTGCTTTGTCGCTGTCTCCCGCGTTTGCGAGGTAGCGCAAGGAAACAGACGAAAGAAATGGCCCAACCCACCCCCATACACATGTATATACATACGTCCACACACGCAAATATACATACCTACAAAGCTTTCCATGGTTTACCCTAGACGCTTCACATGCCTTGATTCAATCCACTGACAGCACGTCAACCCCGGTATACCACATCGCTCCAATTCACTCTATTCCTTGCCCTCCTTTCACCCTCCTGCATGTTCAGGCCCCGATCACACAAAATCTTTTTCACTCCATCTTTCCACCTCCAATTTGGTCTCCCTCTTCTCCTCGATCCCTCTACCTCCGACACATATATCCTCTTGGTCAATCTTTCCTCACTCATTCTCTCCATGTGCCCAAACCATTTCAAAACACACTCTTCTGCTCTCTCAACCACGCTCTTTTTATTTCCACACATCTCTCTTACCCTTACGTTACTTACTCGATCAAACCACCTAACACCCCACATTGTCCTCAAACATCTCATTTCCAGCACATCCATCCTCCTGCGCACAACTCTATCCATAGCCCACGCCTTGCAACCATACAACATTGTTGGAACCACTATTCCTTCAAACATACCCATTTTTGCTTTCCGAGATAATGTTCTCGACTTCCACACATTCTTCAAGGCCCCCAGGATTGTCGCCCCCTCCCCCACCCTATGATCCACTTCCGCTTCCATGGTTCCATCCGCTGCCAGATCCACTCCCAGATATCTAAAACACTTCACTTCCTCCAGTTTTTCTCCATTCAAACTCACCTCCCAATTGACTTGACCCTCAACCCTACTGTACCTAATAACCTTGCTCTTATTCACATTTACTCTTAACTTTCTTCTTCCACACACTTTACCAAACTTAGTCACCAGCTTCTGCAGTTTCTCACATGAATCAGCCACCAGCGCTGTATCATCAGCGAACAACAACTGACTCACTTCCCAAGCTCTCTCATCCCCAACAGACTTCATACTTGCCCCTCTTTCCAAAACTCTTGCATTTACCTCCCTAACAACCACATCCATAAACAAATTAAACAACCATGGAGACATCACAAACCCCTGCCGCAAACCTACATATACTGTATATATATATATATATATATATATATATATATATATATTTTTTTTTTTTTCTTTTCATACTATTCGCCATTTCCCGCGATAGCGAGGTAGCGTTAAGAACAGAGGACTGGGCCTTTGAGGGAATATCCTCACATGACCCACTTCTCTCTTCCTTCTTTTGGAAAAAAAAGAAAAAGAAAAACGAGAGGGGAGGATTTCCAGCCACCCGCTCCCTTCCCTTTTAGTCGCCTTCTACGACACGCAGGGAATACGTGGGAAGTATTCTTTCTCCCCAATCCCCAGGGATATATATATATATATATATATATATATATATATATATATATATATATATATATATATATATATATATATATATATATATATATATATATATATATATTATCCCTTGGGATAGGGGAGAAAGAATACTTCCCACGCATTCCTTATGTGTCGTAGATGGCGACTAAAGGGGACGGGAGCGGGGGTCCAGAAACCCTCCCCTCTTTGTATTCTAATTTTCTAAAAGGGGAAACAGAAGGAGTCACGCAGGGAGTGCTCATCCTCCTCGAAGGCTCAGATTGGGGTGTCTAAATGTGTGTGGATGTAACCAAAATGAGAAAAAAGGAGAGATAGGTAGTATGTTTGAGGAAAGGAACCTGGATGTTTTGGCTCTGAGTGAAACGAAGCTCAAGGGTAAAGGGGAAGAGTGTTTTGGGAATGTCTTGGGAGTAAAGTCAGGGGTTAGTGAGAGGACAAGAGCAAGGGAAGGTGTAGCAGAACTCTTGAAACATTAGTTGTGGGAGAGTGTGATAGAATGTAAGAAAGTAAATTCTCGATTGATATGAGTAAAACTGAAAGTGGATGGAGAGAGATGGGTGATTATTGGTGCATATGCACCTGGGCATGAGAAGAAAGATCATGAGAGGCAAGTGTTTTGGAGCAGCTGAATGAGTGTGTTAGTGGTTTTGATGCACGAGACCGGGTTATAGTGATGGGTGATTTGAATGCAAAGGTGAGTAATGTGGCACTTGAGGAAATAATTGGTATACATGGTGTGTTCAGTGTTGTAAATGGAAATGGTGAAGAGCTTGTAAATTTATGTGCTGGTGATTGGGAATACCTGGTTTGAAAAGCAAGATATACATAAGTATACGTATGTAAGTAGGAGAGATGGCCAGAGAGCGTTAGGCGCGCGAAAGAGAGACTTTTGGATGTTAATGTGCTGAGAGGTGCAACTGGAGGGATTTCTGATCGTTATCTTATGGAGGCTAAGGTGAAGATTTGTATGGGTTTTCAGAAAAGAAGAGTGAATGTTGGGGTGAAGAGGGTGGTGAGAGTAAGTGAGCTTGGGAAGGAGACTTGTGTGAGGAAGTACCAGGAAAGAATGAGTACAGAATGGAAAAAGGTGATAAAAATGGGAGTAAGGGGAGTGGGGGAATGGGACGTATTTAGGGAATCAGTGATGGATTGCGCAAAAGATGCTTGTGGCATAAGAGTGGGAGGTGGGTTCATTAGAAAGGGTAGTGAGTGGTGGGATGAAGAAGTAAGATTATTAGTGAAAGAGAAGAGAGAGGCATTTGGACGATTTTTGCAGGGAAAAAATGCAACTGAGTGGGAGATGTATAAAAGTAAGAGACAGGAGGTCAAGAGAAAGGTGCAAGAGGTGAAAAAGAGGGCAAATGAGAGATGGGGTGAGAGAGTATCATTTAATTTTAGGGAGAATAAAAAGATGTTCTGGAAGGAGGTAAATAAAGTGCGTAAGACAAGGGGGCAAATGGGAACTTCAGTGAAGGGCGCAAATGGGGAGGTGATAACAAGTAGTGGTGATATGAGAATGAGATGGAGTGAGTATTTTGAAGGTTTGTTGAATGTGTTTGATGATAGAGTGGCAGATATAGGGTGTTTTGGTCGAGGTGGTGTGCAAAGTGAGAGGGTTAGGGAAAATGATTTGGTAAACAGAGAAGAGGTAGTGAAAGCTTTGCGGAAGATGAAAGCCGGCAAGGCAGCAGGTTTGGATGGTATTGCAGTGGAATTTATTAAAAAAGGGGGTGACTGTATAATTGACAGGTTGGTAAGGTTATTTAATGTATGTATGACTCATGGTGAGGTGCCTGATGATTG
Source organism: Panulirus ornatus (assembly GCF_036320965.1). Lineage (NCBI taxonomy): Eukaryota > Metazoa > Arthropoda > Malacostraca > Decapoda > Palinuridae > Panulirus > Panulirus ornatus. Next base: position 25,436,408 of record NC_092269.1, read on the forward strand.
GCGGAATGCGTGAATACTGCCATTGTACAAAGGCAAAGGGGTTAAGAATGAGTTCTCAAATTACAGAGGTATAAGTTTGTTGAGTATTCCTGGTAAATTATATGGGAGGATATTGATTGAGAGGGTGAAGGCATGTACAGAGCATCAGATTGGGGAAGAACAGTGTGGTTTCAGAATTGGTAGAGGATGTGTGGATCAGGTATTTGCTTTGAAGAATGTATGTGAGAAATACTTAGAAAAGCAAATGGATTTGTATGTAGCATTTATGGATCTGGAGAAGGCATATGATAGAGTTGATAGAGATGCTCTGTGGAAGGTATTAAGAATATATGGTGTGGGAGGCAAGTTGTTAGAAGCAGTGAAAAGTTTTTATCGAGGATGTAAGGCATGTGTACGTGTAGGAAGAGAGGAAAGTGATTGGTTCTCAGTGAATGTAGGTTTGCGGCAGGGGTGTGTGATGTCTCCATGGTTGTTTGGTTTGTTTATGAATGGGGTTGTTGGGGAGGTGGATGCAAGACTTTTGGAGGGAGGGGCGATTGTGAGGACTGTTGCGGATGAGAGAGCTTGGGAGGTGAGTCAGTTGTTGTTCGCTGATGATACAGCGCTGGTGGCTGATTCATGTGAGAAACTGCAGAAGCTGGTGACTGAGATTGGTGGGGTGTGTGAAAGGAGAAAGTTAGGAGTGAATGTGAATAAGAGCAAGGTTGTTGGGTACAGTACGTTTGAGGGTCAGGTCGGTTGGGAGGTGGGTTTGAATGGAGAAAAACTGGAGGAGGTGAAGTGTTTTAGATATCTGGGAGTGGATCTGGCGGCGGATGGAACCATGTAAGCGGGGGTGGGTCGTGGGGTGGGGGGGTGCGAAGGTTCTAGGAGCCTTGAAGAATGTGTGGAAGTCGAGAACATTATCGCGGAAAGCAAAAATGGGTGTGTTTGAAGTAGTGGTTCCAACAATGTTGTATGCTTGCGAGGCGTGGGCTATGGATGGAGTTGGGCGCAGGATTGTGGATGTGCTGGAGATGAGATGTTTGAGGACAGTGTGTGGTGTGAGGTGGTTTGATCGAGTAAGTAACGTAAGGGTAAGAGAGATGTGTGGAAATAAAGAGAGCGTGGTTGAGAGAGCAGAGGAGGGTGTTTTGAGGTGGTTTGGGCACATGGAGAGAATGAGTGAGGAAAGGTTGACCAAGAGGATATATGTGTCGGAGGTGGAGGGAACGAGTAGAAGTGGGAGACCAAATTGGAGGTAGAAAGATGGAGTGAAAAAGATTTTATGTGATCGGGGCCTCAACATGCAGGAGGGTGAAAGGAGGACAAGCAATAGAGTGAATTAGATCGATGTGGTATACCGGGGTTGACGTGCTGTCAGTGGATTGAATCAGGGCATGTGAAGCGTCTGGGGTAAACCATGCTAAGCTGTGTAGGTATGTATATATGTGTGTATGGACGTATGTATATACATGTGTATGGGGGTGGGTTGGGCGATTTCTTTCGTCTCTTTCCTTGCGCTACCTCGCAAACGCGGGAGACAGCGACAAAAAAAAAAATATGTATATATATACATTTTTTTATATATATTTACATACATATATATATATACATATATATATATATATATATATATATATATATATATATATATATATATATATATATATATATATATATATATATATATATATATATATATCTTTTCTTTTAAACTATCCGCCATTTCCCGCATTAGCGAGGTAGCGTTAAGAACAGAGGACTGGGCCTTTGTGGAATATCCTCACCTGGCCCCCCTCTGTTCCTTCTTTTGGAAAAAAAAAAAAAAAAAAAAAAAAAAAATCGAGAGGGGAGGATTTCCAGCCTCCTGCTCCCTTCCCTTTTAGTCGCCTTCTACGACACGCAGGGAATACGTGGGAAGTATTCTTCATCCCCTATCCCCAGGGATAATATATATATATATGTTGTTTTAGAAGTGTTAGAGGATGTGTAGATCAGGTGTTCGTTTTAAAGAATGCATGTTAGAAATACTTAGAAAAACAAAAGGATTTATATGTTGCATTTATGGATCTGGAGAAGGCATATGATAGAGTTGATAGAAGAGCTCTGTGGAATGTATTAAGAGTATATGGTGCGGGAGGCAAGTTGCTGGAAGCAGTTGAATTTTTTTATCGAGTATGTAAATCATGTTCACGAGTAGGAAGAAAGGAAAGTGATTGGTTCTCAGTGAACGTTGTTTTGCGGCAGTGGTGCGTTATGTCTCCATGGTTGTTTACTATTTATGAATGGGGGTGTTAGGGAGGTGAATATAAGAGTTTTGGAGAGATGGGCGACTATGCAGTCTGATGCCGATGAGAGGGCTTGGGAAGTGAGTCATTTTTTGTTTGCTGATGATACAGCGCTGGTGGCTACTTCGGGTGAGAGCAAGGTTATTAGGTACAGTTAGGTTCAGGGACAAGTTAATTGGGAGGTAAGTTTGAATGGAAAAACATTGGAGAAAGTGAAGTATTTTAGATATCTTGGAATGGATTTGCCAGGGGATGGAGCCATGGAAGCGGAAGTGAGTCACAGGATGGAGGAGGAGGCGAAAGTTATGGGAGCGTTGAAAAATGTGTGAAGGAGAGAAAATTATCTCGGGAAAGCAAAAATAGCTATGTCTGAAGGAATAGTGGTTCCAACAATGTTATATGGTTGCGAGGCGTGGGCTATAAGTAGGGAAGTGCGGAGGAGGGTGGATGTGTTGGAGATAAGATGTTTGAGAACAATATGTGGTGTGAGGTGGTTTGATCGAGTACGTAATAATAGGGTAAGAGAGATGTTTGGTGATAAAGAGAGTGTGGTTGAGAGAGCTGAAGAGGGTATATTGATATGGTTTGGTTATATGGAGAGAATGAGTGAGGAAAGATTGACCAAGAGGATATATGTGTCAGAGAAGCAGGGAACGAAAAGTGGGAGATCAAATTGGAGGTGGAGGACGGACTTAAAAGAGATTTATTGATATGGAAGAGAAGATATATTCTATTGGATCTAAATTAAAGTACCCTAGATCTTTCAATGATAAATCCCTTAAAACAGCAAAGAAATCATTTTATAGAGTTGAGCCCAAACCTCCCATTGACACTAAGAATCATTTAGTTCTCCTTTTTAATAGTAATTTCACTTTGCTTCCCATGTTGCTTAAATCCTTTAACGTAAATGTTGCCTGTAGCAACAATAATACTATAGAGAATATCTTAATCAGGAATTCATCAAAAAATTCTCTTGGATACATCTATAAAGTTCCTTGTGGAAACTCATATAGATTTTATGTTGGACAAACTGGTAAAGATCTTTCTGTTAGACTTAAGCAACATGAATATAGTATAAGAAAGGGACAAGAATCAAATGCGTTGTTTAATCACGTTAAAAACTATGATAACTGTATTGACTGGAGTAACGCCATATCAGTTACTAACGTTAACTCAATTACTAAGAGAAATATTGAATCTTCTATTATCAAATACACAAAGAATTATAATCTTAACATTAGTGATGGTCTATACAAATTAGATAACTTTATTGTTGATAAAATTTGTAAAATGATAAGTTTATGAACTCTCGTTGTATGTTTTGGATAATCACATGTTTACCAACTGGCGTCATAGCTTCGTCTCTTCGATGTATATCAACTGAATTATATTTCTCTCTTGTGTCTCCCCTGATGATGTGATTATTACTCGAAAGTGCACTTAGGAACTTATCGTGTTTCATTTTCCCCGTGGATTCATAGGAATATCTTGATCACGCGCCAAATTGTGAGTCTTTCCAAGATATATATATATATATATATATATATATATATATATATATATATATATATATATATATATATATATATATATATATATATATATATATATATTATCCCTTGGGATAGGGGAGAAAAAATACTTCCCACGCATTCCTTATGTGTCGTAGATGGCGACTAAAGGGGACGGGAGCGGGGGTCCAGAAACCCTCCCCTCCTTGTATTCTAATTTTCTAAAAGGGGAAACAGAAGGAGTCACGCGGGGAGTGCTCATCCTCCTCGAAGGCTCAGATTGGGGTGTCTAAATGTGTGTGGATGTAACCAAGATGAGAAAAAAGGAGAGATAGGTAGTATGTTTGAGGAAAGGAACCTGGATGTTTTGGCTCTGAGTGAATCGAAGCTCAAGGGTAAAGAGGAAGAGTGGTTTGGGAATGTCTTGGGAGTAAAGTCAGGGGTTAGTGAGAGGACAAGAGCAAGGGAAGGAGTAGCAGTACTCCTGAAACAGGAGTTGTGGGAGTATGCAATAGAATGTAAGAAAGTAAATTCTCGATTGATATGAGTAAAACTGAAAGTGGATGGAGAGAGATGGGTGATTATTGGTGCATATGCACCTGGGCATGAGAAGAAAGATCATGAGAGGCAAGTGTTTTGGGAGCAGCTGAATGAGTGTGTTAGTGGTTTTGATGCACGACACCGGGTTATAGTGATGGGTGATTTTTATGCAAAGGTGAGTAATGTGGCACTTCAGGGAATAATTGGTATACATGGGGTGTTCAGTGTTGTAAATGGAAATGGTGAAGAGCTTGTAGATTTATGTGCTGGTGATTGGGAATACCTGGTTTAAAAAGCGAGATATACATAAGTATACGTATGTAAGTTGGAGAGATGGCCAGAGAGCGTTATTGGATTACGTGTTAATTGACAGGCGTGCGAAAGAGAGACTTTTGGATGTTAATGTGCTGAGAGGTGCAACTGGAGGGATGTCTAATCATTATCTTGTCGAGGCTAAGGTGAAGATTTGTATGGGTTTTCAAAAAAGAAGAGTGAATGTTGAGATGAAGAGGGTGGTGAGAGTAAGTGAGCTTGGGAAGGAGACTTGCGTAAGGAAGTACCAGGAAAGACTGAGTACAGAATGGAAAAAGGTGATAAAAATGGAAGTAAGGGGAGTGGGGGAGGAATGGGATGTATTTAGGGAATCAGTGATGGACTGCACAAAAGATGCTTGTGGCATAAGAAGAGTGGGAGGTGGGTTGATTAGAAAGGGTAGCGAGTGGTGGGATGAAGAAGTAAGATTATTAGTGAAGGAGAAGAAAGAGGCATTTGGACGATTTTTGCAGGGAAAAAATGCAATTGAGTGGGAGATGTATAAAAGAAAGAGACAGGAGGTCAAGAGAAAGGTGCAAGAGGTGAAAAAGAGGGCAAATGAGAGTTGGGGTGAGAGAGTATCATTAAATTTTAGGGAGAATAAAAAGATGTTCTGGAAGGAGGTAAATAAAGTGCGTAAGACAAGGGAGCAAATGGGAACTTCAGTGAAGGGCGCAAATGGGGAGGTGATAACAAGTAGTGGTGATGTGAGAAGGAGATGGAGTGAGTATTTTGAAGGTTTGTTGAATGTGTGTGATGATAGAGTGGCAGATATAGGGTGTTTTGGTCGAGGTGGTGTGCAAAGTGAGTGGGTAAGGGAAAATGATTTGGTAAACAGAGAAGAGGTAGTGAAAGCTTTGCGGAAGATGAAAGCCGGCAAGGCAGCAGGTTTGGATGGTATTGCAGTGGAATTTATTTAAAAAGGGGGTGACTGTATTATTGACAGGTTGGTAAGGTTATTTAATGTATGTATGACTCATGGTGAAGTGCCTGAGGATTGGCGGAATGCGTGCATACTGCCATTGTACAAAGGCAAAGGGGATAAGAGTGAGTGCTCAAATTACAGAGGTATAAGTTTGTTGAGTATTCCTGGTAAATTATATGCGAGGGTATTGATTGACAGGGTGAAGGCATGTCCAGAGCATCAGACTGGGGAAGAGCACTGTGGTTTCAGAAGTGATAGAGGATTTGTGGATGAGGTGGTTGCTTTGAAGAATATATGTGAGAAATACTTAGAAAAGCAAATGGATTTGTATGTAGCATTTATGGATCTGGAGAAGGCATATGATGGAGTTGATACAGATGCTCTGTGAAAGGTATTAAGAATATATGGTGTGGGAGGCAAGTTGTTAGAAGCAGTGAAAAGTTTTTATCGAGTATGTAAGGCATGTGTACGTGTAGGAAGAGAGGAAAGTGATTGGTTCTCAGTGAGTGTAGGTTTGCGGCAGCAGTGTGTGATGTCTCCATGGTTGTTTGGTTTGTTTATGGATCGGGTTGTTGGGGAGGTGGATGCAAGACTTTTGGAGGGAGGGGCGAGTGTGAGGTCTGTTGCGGATGAGAGAGCTTGGGAGGTGAGTTAGTTGTTGTTCGCTGATGATACAGCGCTGGTGGCTGATTCATGTGAGAAACTGCAGAAGCTGGTGACTGAGTTTGGTGGGGTGTGTGAAAGGAGAAAGTTAGGAGTGAATGTGAATAAGAGCAAAGTTGTTGGGTACAGTAGGGTTGAGGGTCATGTCGGTGGGGAGGTGGGTTTGAATGGAGAAAAACTGGAGGAGGTGAAGTGTTTTAGATATCTGGGAGTGGATCTGGCGGCGGATGGAACCATGTAAGCGGGGTGGGTCGTGGGGTGGGGGGGGCGAAGGTTCTGGGAGCCTTGAAGAATGTGTGGAAGTCGAGAACATTATCTCGGAAAGCAAAAATGGGTGTGTTTGAAGGAGTAGTGGTTCCAACAATGTTGTATGCTTGCGAGGCGTGGGCTATGGATGGAGTTGGGCGCAGGAGGGTGGATGTGCTGGAGATGAGATGTTTGAGGACAGTGTGTGGTGTGAGGTGGTTTGATCGAGTAAAGAACTTAAGGGTAAGAGGGATGTGTGGAAATAAAAAGAGCGTGGTTGAGAGAGCAGAGGAGGGTGTTTTGAGGTGGTTTGGGCACATGGAGAGAATGAGTGAGGAAAGGTTGACCAAGAGGATATATGTGTCGGAGGTGGAGGGAAAGAGGAAAAGTGGGAGACCAAATTGGAGGTAGAAAGATGGAGTGAAAAAGATTTTGTGTGATCGGGGCCTGAACATGCAGGAGGGTGAAAGGAGGGCAAGGAATAGAGTGAATTGGATCGATGTGGTATACCGGGGTTGACGTGCTGTCAGTGGATTGAATCAGGGCATGTGAAGCGTCTGGGGTAAACCATGCAAAGCTGTGTAGGTATGTATATATGCGTGTGTGGACGTATGTATATACATGTGTATGGGGGTGGGTTGGGCCATTTCTTTCGTCTGTTTCCTTGCGCTACCTCGCAAACGCGAAGGGACAGCAACAAAAAAAAAAAATAGAATATATATATATATATATATATATATATATATATATATATATATATATATATATATATATATATATTTATATATTGGGGAAGAGCAATGTGGTTTTAGAAGTGTTAGAGGATGTGTGGATCAGGTGTTTGATTTAAAGAATGCATGTTTGAAATACTTAGAAAAACAAAAGGATTTATATGTTGCATTTATGGATCTGGAGAAGGCATATGAAAGAGTTGATAGAAGAGCTCTGTGGAATGTATTAAGAGTATATGGTACGGGAGGCAAGTTGCTGGAAGCAGTTGAATTTTTTTATCGAGTATGTAAAGCATGTGTACGAGTAGGAAGAAAGGAAAGTGATTGGTTCTCAGTGAACGTTGTTTTGCGGCAGTGGTGCGTTATGTCTCCATGGTTGTTTACTATTTATGAATGGGGGTGTTAGGGAGGTGAATGGAAGAGTTTTGGAGAGATGGGCGACAATGCAGTCTGATGCCGATGAGAGGGCTTGGGAAGTGAGTCATTTTTTGTTTGCTGATGATACAGCGCTGGTGGCTGTTAGGTTCAGGGACAAGTTAATTGGGAGGTAAGTTTGAATGGAGAAACATTGGAGAAAGTGAAGTATTTTAGATGTCTTGGATTGGATTTGCCAGGGGATGGAGCCATGGAAGCGGAAGTGAGTCACAGTATGGAGGAGGAGGCGAAAGTTATGGGAGCGTTGAAAAAAGTGTGAAGGAGAGAAAATTATCTGGGAAAGCAAAAATAGCTATGTTTGAAGGAATAGTGGTTCCAAAAATGTTATATGGTTGCGAGGCGTTGGCTATAGGTAGGGTAGTGCGGAGGAGGGTGGATGTGTTGGAAATAAGATGTTTGAGAACAATATGTGGTGTGAGGTGGTTTGATCGAGTACGTGATAATAGGGTAAGAGAGATGTTTGGTGATAAAGAGAGTATGGTTGAGAGAGCTGAAGAGGGTATATTGAAATGGTTTGGTTACATGGAGAGAATGACTAAGGAAAGATTGACCAAGAGGATATATGTGTCAGAGATGCAGCGAACGTGAAGTAGGAGACCAAATTGGAGGTGGAGGACGGACTTAAAAAGAGTTTATTGATATGGAAGAGAAGATATATTCTATTGGATCTAAATTAAAGTACCCTAGATCTTTCAATGACAAATCCCTTAAAACAACAAAGAAATCATTTTATAGAGTTGATCCCAAACCTCCCATTGATACCAAGAATCATTTAGTTCTCCTTTTTAATAATAATTTCACTGTGCTTCCCATGTTGCTTAAATCCTTTAACGTAAATGTTGCCTTTAGCAACAATAATACTATAGAGAATATCTTAATCAGGAATCCATCAAAAAATTCTCTTCGATGCATCTATAAAGTTCCTTGTGGAAACTCATATAGATTTTATGTTGGTCGAACTGGTAAAGATCTTTCTGTTAGACTTAAGCAACATGAATATAGTATGAGAAAGGGACAAGAATCAAATGCGTTGTTTAATCACGTTAAAAACTATGATAATTGTATTGACTGGAGTAACGCCATCTCAGTTACTAACGCTAACTCAATTACCAAGAGAAATATTATTGAATCTTCTATTATCAAATACACAAAGAATTATAATCTTAACATTAGTGATGGTCTATACAAATTAGAAACTTTATTGTTGATAAAATTTGTAAAATGATAAGTTTATGAACTCTCGTTGTATGTTTTGGATAATCACATGTTA
>NC_092269.1:25445410-25456661 GCF_036320965.1 Panulirus ornatus
GAGATGTTTTGGAAGGAGGTAAATAAAGTGGGTAAGACAAGGAACAAATGGGAACTTCAGTGAAGGGGGCAAGTGGGGAGGTGATAATACATAGTGGTGAGATGAAAAGGAGATGGAGTGAGTATTTTGAAGGTTTATTGAACGTGTTTGATGATAGAGTGGCAGATATAGGGTGTTTTGGTCGAGGTGGTGTGCAAAGTGAGAGGGTTAGGGAAAATGATTTGGTAAACAGAAAAGAGGTAATAAAAGCTTTGCGGAAGATGAAAGCCTGGAGGGCGGCGGGTTTGGATGGTATTGCAGTGGAATTTGTTAAAAAACGGGTGACTGTATTGTTGACTGGTTCGTAAGTTTATTCAATGTATGTATGACCCATGATGAGGTGCCTGAGGATTGGCGGAATGCTTGCATACTGCTATTGTACAAAGGCAAAGGGGATAAGAGTGAGTGCTCAAATTACATAGGTATACGTTTGTTGAGTATTCATGGGAAATTATATGGGAGGGTATTGATTGAGAGGGTGAAGACATGTACAGAGCATCAGATTGGGGAAGAGCAGTGTGGTTTCAGAAGAGTTAGAGGATGTGTGGATCAAGTGTTTGCTTTGAAGAATGTATGTGAGAAATACTTAGAAAAGCAAATGGATTTGTATGTAGCATTTATGGATCTGGAGAAGGCATATGATAGAGTTGATAGAGATGCTCTGTGGAAGGTATTAAGAATATATGGTGTGTGAGGCAACTTGGTAGAAGCAGTGAAACGTTTTTATCGAGGATGTAAGGCATGTGTACGTGTAGGAAGAGGAAAGTGATTGGTTCTCAGTGAAATAGTTTTGCGGCAGGGGTCTGTGATGTCTCCATGGTTGTTTAATTTGTTTATGGATGGGGCTGTTAGGGAGGTGAATGCAAGAGTTTTGGAAAGCGGGGCAAGTACGCAGTCTGTTGTGGATGAGAGAGCTAGGGAAGTGAGTCAGTTGTTGCTCGCTGATGATACAGCGCTGGTGGCTGATTCATTTGAGAAAATGCAGAAGCTGGTGACTGAGTTTGGTATAGTGTGTAAAAGAAGAAAGCTGAGAGTAAATATGAATAAGAGCAAGGTAATTAGGTAAAGTAGGGTTGAGGGACAAGTCAACTGTGAGGTAAGTTTGAATGGAGAAAAACTGGAGTAAGTGAAGTGTTTAAGATATCTGGGAGTGGATTTGGCAGCGGATGGAACCATGGAAGCGGAAGTGAATCATAAGGTGGGGGATGGCTCGAGAGTTCTGAGAGTGTTGAAGAATGTGTGGAAGTCGAGAACATTATCTCGGAAAGCAAAAATGGGTATGTTTGAAGAAATAGTGGTTCCAACGATCCTATATGGTTGCAGGGCGTGGGCTATAGATGGAGTTGATGAAAGGGAGCTGAGGTTTCAGTGCATTATTACATGACAGCTACAGACTAAGTGTGAACGAATGTGACCTTTGTTGTCTTTTCCTAGCGATCCCTCGCACACATGAGGGGGAGGGGATTTGTATTTCATGTGTGGCGGGGTGGCGATGGGAATGAATAAAAGCAGACAGTATGAATTATGTATGTGTAAATATGTATTGGGCCATTTTTTCCTCTAGTTCCTTGCGCTACCTCGCTAACGAGGGAGACAGCGACAAAGCAAAAGAAATAAATAAACATATATATATATATATATATATATATATATATATATATATATATATATATATATATATATATATATATATATATATATTTATCTATTTATTTATCTATTTATCTGTTTACTTATTTCTTTTGCTTTGTCGCTTTGTCTCCCTCGTTAGCGAGGTAGCGCAAGGAACTAGACGAAAGAATGGCCTAACCCTCCCACATACACATGTATATACATAAACGTCCACACACGGAAATCTACCCTTGAGTAGACGATGTTCTTTGTGTTTGGCCAACAAATGAAAATTTACAAATATTTCTCCCCTTACTTAACAATTTAGTACCTTCCATCAAATTTATTGTAGAAAATGAAAATAATGGTATGTTACCATTTTTAGATTGCATGATCCATAGACAAGGAAACAAGTTTAAGTTTAGCATATACAGAAAACCCACCGATGTATGCTCATATATCCATTATTACTCATCTCAATATGACAAAGTTAAATTATCATCATTTCAATCTATGTTCCTTAGGGCATTACGTATTTACAGTCCAGAGTTTATTGATGATGAGTTTAAGAAGATATATTCTATTGGATCTAAGTTAATGTACCCTAGATCTTTCATTGATAAATCCCTTAAGTTAGCAAAGAAATCATTATATAGAGTTGAGCCCAAACCTCCCATTGACACCCTGAATCTTCTGGTTCTCCCTTTAGATTAATAATTTTACTTTGCTTCCCAAGTTGCTTAAATCCTTCAATGTAAATGTTCCCTTTAGCAACAATAATACTATAAAGAATATCTTAATAAGGAATTCATCAGAAAATTCTCTTGGTTGCATCTATAAAGTTCCTTGTGGAAACTATGATAAAGTTTATGTTGGTCAGACTGGTAAGGATCTTTCTGTTAAACTTAAGCAACATAAATATAGTATAAAAACGGGACAAGAACCAAATGCCTTGTTTACTCATGTTAAAAACTATGATCATTGCATTGACTGGAGTAACGCCATCTCAGTTATTAACTCTAAATCTATTACCAAGAGAAATATCATTAAATCTTCTATTATCAAATACACAAAGAATTATAATCTTAATATTAGTGATGGTCTATACAAATTAGAGAACTTTATTGTTGATAAGATTTGTAAAATGATAAGTTTATGAACGCTCGTTTTATGTTTTGGACAATCACATTTTTACCAAATGGCGTCTTAGCTTCGTCTCTTCGATGTATATCAACTGACTGTAATATTTCTCTCTTGAATCTCCCCTAATGATGTGATTATTAAACGAAAGTGGACTTGGGAACTTTTCGAGTTTCATTTTCCCCGTTGACTCACAGGAATATCTTGATCACGCGCAAAATTGTGATCCTTTTCAATATATATATATATATATATATATATATATATATATATATATATATATATATATATATATATATATATGTATATATATATATATATATATATATATATATATATATATATATACATATATATATATATATATATATATATATATATATATATATATATATATATATATATATATATATATATATATATATATATTTATTTTTTTTTATTTTGCTTTGTCGCTGTCTCCCGCGTCACCGACGTAGCGCAAGGAAACAGACGAAAGAATGGCCCAGCCCACCCACTTATACATGCATATACACACACGTCCACACACGCAAGTATACAAACCTATACATCTCAATGTACACATATACATACACACACAGACATATACATATATACACATGTACATATTTCATACTGTTTGCCTTTATTTATTCCCATCGCCACCTCGCCACACATGGAATACCAGCCCCCTCCCCCCTCATGTGTGCGAGGTAGCGCTAGGAAAATACAACAAAGGCCACATTCGTTCACACTCAGCCTCTAGCTGTCATATAATAATGCACCGAAACCAAAGCTCCCTTTCCACATCCAGGCCCTACAGAACTTTCCATGGTTTACCCCACACGCTCACATGCCCTGGTTCAATCCATTGACAGCACGTCGACCCCGGTATACCACATCGTTCCAATTCACTATATTCCTTGCACGCCTTTCACCCTCCTGAATGTTCAGGCCCCGATTTCTCAAAATCGTTTTCACTCCATCTTTTCACCTCCAGTTTGGTTTCCCGCTTCTCCTCGTTCCCTCCACCACTGACAAATATATCCTCTTGGTCAATCTTTCCTCACTCATTATCTCCATGTGACCAAACTATTTCAAAACACCCTTCTGTGCTCTCGCAACCACACTCTTTTTATCTCCACACATCTCTCTTACCCTTACATTACTTACTCGATCAAACCACCTCACACCACATATTGTCCTCAAACATCTCATTTCCAGCACCTCCACCCTCTTGCGCACAACTGTATCCGTAGCCTACTCCTCGCAGCCATACAACATTGTTGAAACCACTATTCCTTCAAACATACCCATTTTTGCTTTCCGAGATAATGTTCTCGACTTCCAAACATTCTTCAAGGCTCCCAGAATTTTCGCCCCCTCCCCCACCCTATGATTCACTTCTGCTTCGATAGTTCAATCCGCTGCCAGATCCACTCCCAGATATCTAAAACACTTTACTTCCTCCTGTTTTTCTCCATTCAAACTTACCTCCCAATTGACTTGACCCTCAACCATACTGTACCTAATAACATTGCTCTTATTCACATTTACTCTTAACGTTCTTCTTTCACACACTTTACCAAACTCAGTCACCAGCTTTTACAGTTTCTCACATGAATCAGCCAACAGCGCTGTATCATCAGCGAACAACAACTGACTCACTTCCCAAGCTCTCTCATCCACAACAGACTGCGTACTTGCCCCTCTTTCCAAAACTATTGCATTCACCTCCCTAACAACCCCAACCATAAACAAATTAAACAACCATGGAGACATCACACACCCCTGCCGCAAACCTACATTCACTGAGAACCACTTTCCTCTCTTCCTACACGTACACATGCCTTACATCCTTGATAAAAACTTTTCACTGCTTCTAACAACTTACCTCGCACACCATATATTCTTAATACCTTCCACAGAGCATCTCTATCAACTCTATCATATGCCTTCTCCAGATCCATAAATGCTGTATACAAATCCATTTGCTTTTCTAAGTATTTCTCACATACATTCTTCAAAGCAAACAACTGATCCACACATCCTCTACCACTTCTGAAACCACACTGCTCTTCCCCAATCTGATGCTCTGTACACATATATATATTTATATGTGTAAATATATATATATATATATATATATATATATATATATATATATATATATATATATATATCTTTTTTTTTTTTTCTTTTCAAACTATTCGCCATTTCCCGCATTAGCGAGGTAGCGTTAAGAACAGAGGACTGAGCCTTTGAGGGAATACCCTCACCTGGCCCAATTCTCTGTTCCTTCTTTTGGAAAATTAAAAAAAAACCGAGAGGGGAGGACTTCCAGCCCCCCCGCTCCCTCCCTTTTAGTCGCCTTCTACGACACGCAGGGAATACGTGGGAAGTATTCTTAATCCCCTATCCCCAGGGATAAATATATATATATATATATATATATATATATATATATATATATATATATATATATATATATATATATATATATATATATATATATATATATATATATATATATATATATAAACATATATATATATATATATATATATATATATATATATATATATATATATATATATATATATATATATATATATATATATATATATATATATATATATATATATATATATATATATATATATATATATATATATATATATATATATATATATATATATATATATATATATATATATATATATATATATATATATATATATATATATATATATATATATATATATATATATATATATATATATATATATATATATATATATATATATATATATATATATATATATATATATATATATGTACATATATATATATATTCCTATGAGTCCACGAGGAATATGAAACACGAAAAGTTCCCAAGTGCACTTTCGTGTAATAATCACATCATCAGGGGAGTCACAAGACAGAAATATAACAGTCAGTTGATATACGAAGCTAGGACGCCATTTGGTAAACATGTGATTGTCCAAAACATACAACGAGCGTTCATAAACTTATCATTTTACAAATCTTATCAACATTAAAGTTATCTAATTTGTACAGACCATCACTAATATTAAGATTATAATTCTTTGCGTATTCAATAATAGAAGATTCAATGATATTTCTCTTGGTAATAGAGTTAGAGTTAACAACTGAGATGGCGTTACTCCAGTCAATACGATGATCATAGTTTTTAACATGATTAAACAAACGCATTTGATTCTTGTCCCGTTCTTATACTATATTTATGTTGCTTAAGTCTAACAGAAAGATCCTTACCTGTCTGACCAACGTAAAATTCATCACAGTTTCCACAAGGAACTTTATAGATGCAACCAAGAGAATTTTCTGGTGAATTCCTGATTAAGATATTCTTTATAGTATCACTGTTGCTAAAGGCAACATTTCCATTAAAGGATTTAAGCGACATGGGAAACAAAGTGAAATTATTATTAAAGGAAGAACTAAAAGATTCTTGGTGTCAATGGGAGGTTTGGGCTCAACTCTATAAAATGATGTCTTTGCTAACTCAAGGGATTTATCAATGAAAGATCTAGGGTACTTTAACTTAGATCCAATAGAATATATCTTCTCAAACTCATCATCAATAAACTCTGGCCTGCAAATACGTAATGCCCTTAGGAACATAGATTGAAATGATGATAATTTAGCTCTGTCATGTTGAGATGAGTAATAATGGATATATGAGCATACATTGGTGGGTTTTCTGTATATGCTAAACTTAAACTTGTTTCCTTGTCTATGGATCATGCAATCTAAAAATGGAAACATACCATTATTTTCATTTACTACAGTAAATTTGATGGAAGGTACTAAATCTTTAAATAAGGGGAGAAATATTTGTAAATTTTCATTTGTTGGCCAAACACAAAGAACATCATCTACATACCTAAACCAAATTGCATTAGAAGGTAAGATATCCTGTGGTAATTTTGCTTCAAAAAATTCCATATAAACATTACTTAGTACAGGTGAAAGAGGGTTACCCATTGCCATACCAAATTTTTGACCATAATTATCTCCATTAAATTGAAATGCACAGTCATTGAACTGACGAAATTTTGTCAGTTCAATGAAATGAGACTTTGAAACAGGTAAATGAATATCATACAAGACATCAAATAAATATTCTAAAAGGTCATCAATTGGAACTTTAGTGAAAAGTGAGGAAACATCAAAGCTAACTAGTTTGAAATCAAAATTAATATTGATATTGTTTAGCTTGTTGACTAAATCTACATAGATCATGATATTAGAATTTGATACCTTACCCACTAAAGTGCTTAATAAGGAAACTAACCATTTTGATAATTTATATGTGATGGAGCCTACTGAAATCACTATAGGTCTTGCTGGAATTTTTTTTTTTTGTGTTTTGATAAGTCCATACATATATGGCAATGAAGGGGACAAAGATGACAAATTTTTGATAAGAGGAGTGTTAACTTTCAACAACAACCTCATTTCTTTATTGAAATGAGATTTAACTGCTTCTAAGGGATTTTTACTAAGTTTAGAATATGTTGTGTTATCACTTAGAAGATCATTCATTTTAGATAAATAGTTGCTTTTCTCTAAAATCACAACAGTGTTAGCCTTATCTGCTTTAGTAATATGTATATCCTTGTCTTTTTTTAAGGAGTTAATAGGTCTTATGAATCTTTTAGGGCAATTAACTTCCACTGGTTTTGACAAATTGGCATACACTAAACCCTTGCAAATATTAATATCATCATTACTTAGATTACTGTATTTTTCTAAATTACAAAAAGACTTTGTGACATCAACACAGCTGGCTTCTCTGTTAGAGCACACAAAACTTAAACCATAGCCTAATATCATATCATACCATTGAATCTTCTATTATTAAATACACGAAGAATTATAATCTTAATGTTAGTGATGGTCTGTACAAATTAGATAACTTTATTGTTGAAAAGATTTGCAAAATGATAAGTTTATGAACGGTCGTTGTATGTTTTGGACAATCACATGTTTACCAAATAGCGTCCTAGCTTCGTCTCTTCGATGTATATCAACTGACTGTTATATTTCTATCTTGTGTCTCCCCTAATGATGTGATTATTACACGAAAGTGCACTTGGGAAATTTCGTTTTTCATTTTCCCCGTGGACTCATAGGAATATCTTGATCACGCGCAAAATTGTGATCCTTTCCAATATATATATATATATATATATATATATATATATATATATATATATATATATATATATATATATATATATATATATATATATTACATATATATATATATTTATATATACATATATATATGTATATATATATATATATATATATATATATATATATATATATATATATATATATATATATATATATATATATATATATATATATATATATATATATATATATATATATATATATATATATATATATATATATATATATATATATATATATATATATATATATATATATATATATCCCTGGGGACAGGGAAAAAAGAATACTTCCCACGCATTCCTCATGTGTCGTAGAAGGCTACTAAAGGGGCCGGGAGCAGGTGGATGGAAACTCTCCGCTCCTTATATTTTAACTTTCTAAAACGGGAAACAGAAGAAGGAGTCATGCGGGGAGTGTTCATCCTCCTCGAAGGCTCAGATTGGGGTGTCTAAATGTATGTGGATCTAAAAAAGATGAGAAAAAGAGGATAGATAGGTAGTATGTTTGAGGAAAGAAACCTGGATGTCTTGGATCTGAGTGAAACGAAGGTTAAAGGTAAAGGGGAAGAGTAGTTTGGGAATGTCTTGGAAGTAAAGTCAGGGGTTAGTGAGAGGACAAGAGCAAGGGAAGGAGTAGCACTTCTCCTGAAACAGGAGTGGTGGGAGCATGTGAGAGAGTATAAGAAAGTAAAATCTAGATTGATGTCGGTAAAACTGAAAGTGGAGGGAGAGAGATGGGTGATTATTGGTGCATATGCACCCGGGCATGAGAAAAAAGATTATGGGAGGCAAGTGTTTTGGGAGTAGCTGAGTGAGTGTGTTAGTAGTTTTGATGCACGAGACCGGGTCATAGTGATGGGTGATTTGAATGCATTAGTGAGTAATGTAGCAGTTAAGGGGAATAATTGTTGTACATGGTGTGTTCAGTGTTGTAAATGGAAATGGTGAAGAGCTTGTAGATTTACTTCCAGATAAAGGACTGTTGATTGGGAATACTTGGTTTAAAAAGAGAGATATAAATAAGTATACGTATATAAATAGGAGAGATGGCCAGAGATTACGTGTTAATTGATAGGCGCGCGAAAGAGAGACTTTTGGATGTTAATGTGCTGAGAGGTCCAACTGGAGGAAAGTCTTAACATTATCTTTTGGAGACGAAGGTGAAGATTTGTAGAGGTTTTCAGAAAAGAAGAGAGAATGTTAGGGTGAAAAGAGTGATGAGACTAAGTGACCTTGGGTAGGACACTTGTGTGAGGAAGTACCTGGAGGGAATAGGTACAGAATGGAAAAAGGTGAAAACTAAGGACGCAAGGGGAGTGAGGGAGGAATGGGATGTATTTAGGGAAGCAGTGATGGCTTGCGCAAAAGATGCTTGTGGCATGAGAAGCGTGGGAGCTGGGCAGATTAGAAAGGGTAGTGAGTGGTGGGATGAAGAGGTAAGATTATTATTGAAAGAGAAGAGAGAGGCATTTGCACGATTTTTGCAGGAAAATAAAGCAAATGAGTGGAAAATGTATAAAAGAAAGAGGCAGGATGTCAAGAGAAGGGTGCAAGAGGTGAAAAAGATGGCAAATGAAAGTTGGGGTGAGAGAGTATCATTGAATTTTAGGGAGAATAAAAAGATGTTTTGGAGGGAGGTAAATAAAGTGCGTAATACAAGGGAACAAATGGGACCTTCAGTGAAGAGGGCTAATTGGGAGATGATAACAAGTACTGGTGATGTGAGAAGATGGAGTGAGTATTTTGAAGGTTTGTTGAATGTGTTTGATGATAGAGTGGCAGATATAGGGTGTTTTGGTCGAGGTGGAGTGCAAAGTGAGAGGGTTAGGGAAAATGATTTAGCAAACACAGAAGAGGGAGTAAAAGCTTTGCGGAAGATGAAAGCCGGCAAGGGAGCGGGTTTGGATAGTATTGCAGTGGAATTTGTTAAAAAAGGGGTGAATGTATTGTTGACTGGTTGGTAAGGTTATCTAATATATGTATGACTCATGATGAGGTGCCTGAGGATTGGCGGAATGCGTGCATAGTGCCATTGTGCAAAGCCAAAGGGGATAAAAGTGAGTGCTCAAATTACAGAGGTATAAGTTTGTTGAGTATTCCTGGTAAATTATATGGGAGGGTATTGATTGAGAGGGTGAAGGCATGTACAGAGCATAAGATTGGGGAAGAGCAGTGTGGTTTCAGAAGTGGTAGAGGATGTGTGGATCAGGTGTTTGCTTTGAAGAATGTATGTGAGAAATGCTTAGAAAAGCAAATGGATTTGTATGTAGCATTAATGGATCTGGAGAAGGCATATGATTGAGTTGATAGAGATGAACTGTGGAAGGTATTAAGAATATATGGTGTCGGAGGTAAGTTATCAAAAGAAGTGAAAAGTTTTTATCGAGGATGTAAGGCATGTGTACGCGTAGGAAGAGGAAAGTGATTGGTTCTCAGTGAATGTAGGTTTGCGGCAGGGGTGTGTGATGTCTCTATGATTGTTTAAGTTGTTTATGGATGGGGTTGTTAGGGAGGTGAATGCAAGAGTTTTGGAAAGCGGGGCAAGTATCCAGTCTGTTGTGGATAAGAGAGCTTGGGAAGTGAGTCAGTTGTTGTTCGCTGATGATACAGCGCTGGAACATGATTCGTGTGAGAAACTGCAGAAGCTGGTGACTGAGTTTGGTAAAGTGTGTGAAAGAAGAAAGCTGAGAGTGAATGTGAATAAGAGCATGGTTATCAGGTATAGTAGGGTTGAGGGACAAGTCAATTGGGAGGTAAGTTTGAATGGAGAAAAACTGGAGTAAGTGAAGTGTTTTAGATATCTGGGAGTGGATCTGGCAGCGGATTGAAACATGGAAGCGGAAGTGAATCATAAGGGGATGGAGAGGGCAAACGTTCTAGGAGCGTTGAAGAATGTGCGCAAATCGAGAACATTATCTCGGAAAGCAAAAATGGGTACGTTTGAATGAATAGTGGTTCCAACAATGTTATATGGTTGCGAGGCGTGGGCTATGGATAGACTTGTGCGAATGAGTGTATATGTGCTGGATATGAGATGTTTGAGGACAATATGTGGTGTGATATGGTTTGATCGAGTAAGTAATAATAGGGTAAGAGAGATATGTGGTAATAAAAAATAGAAAGAGTGTGGTTGAGAGAGCAGAAGAGGGTGTTTTGAAAAGGGTTTGGTCACATGGAGAGAATGAGTGAGGAAAGATTGACAAAGAGGA
>NC_092269.1:25456761-25474261 GCF_036320965.1 Panulirus ornatus
TTCCCCTCAACCCTGCTGTACCAAATAACCTTGCTCTTATTCACATTCACTCTTAACTTTCTTCTTTCACACACTTTACCAAACTCAGTCACCAGCTTCTGCAGTTTCTCACATGAATCAGCCACCAGCGCTGTATCATCAGCGAACAACAACTGACTCTTCCCAAGCTCTCTCATCCCTAACAGACTTCATACTTGCCACTCTTTCCAAAACTCTTGCATTCACCTCCTTAACAACCCCATCCATAAACAAATTAAACAACCATGGAGACATCACAAAACCCTGCCGCAAACCTACATTCACTGAGAACCAATCACTTTCCTCTCTTCCTACACGTACACATGCCTTACATCCTCGATAAAAACTTTTCACTGCTTCTAACAACTTGCCTCCCACACCATATATTCTAAATACCTTCCACAGAGCATCTCTATCAACTCTATCATTTGCCTTCTCCAGATCCATAAATGCTAAATACAAATCCATTTGCTTTTCTAAGTATTTCTCACATACATTCTTCAAAGCAAACACCTAATCCACACATCCTCTACCACTTAGGAAACCACATTGTTCTTCCCTAATCTGATGCTCTGTACATGCCTTCACCCTCTCAATCAATACCCTCCCATATAATTTACCAGGAATACTCAAGAAACTTATACCTCTGTAGTTTGAGCACTCACTCTTATCCCCTTTGCCTTTGTACTATGGCACTATGCACGCATTCCGCCAATAGTCAAGCACCTCACCATTAGACATACATACATAAAATAACCTTACCAACCAGTCAGTAATACAGTCACCCCCTTTTTTAATAAATTCCACTGCAATACCATCCATCCTTGCCGACTTTCATATATATATATATATATATATATATATATATATATATATATATATATATATATATATATATATATATATATATATATATATATTTATTTTTTTTTTTTGCTTTTTCGCTGTCTCCCGCGTTTGCGAGGTAGCGCAAGGAAACAGACGAAAAAATGGCCCAACCCACCCCCATACACATGTATATACATACACGTCCACACACGCAAAATATACATACCTACACAGCTTTCAATGGTTTACCCCAGACGCTTCACATGCCCTGATTCAATCCACTGACAGCTCGTCAACCCCGGTATACCATATCGATCCAATTCACTCTATTCCTTGCCCTCCTTTCACACTCCTGCATGTTCAGGCCCCGATCACACAAAATCTTTTTCACTCCATCTTTCCACTTCCAATTTCGTCTCCCACTTCTCCTCGTTCCCTACACCTCCGACACATATATCCTCTTGGTCAACCTATCCTCACTCATTCTCTCCATGTGCCGAAACCATTTCAAAACACCGTCTTCTGATCTCTCAACCACACTCTTTTTATTTCCACACATCTCTCTTACCCTTACGTTACTTAATCGATCAAACCACCTCACACCACACATTGTCCTCAAACATCTCATTTCCAGCACATCCATCCTCCTGCGCACAACTCTATCCATAGCCCACGCCTCGCAACCATACAACATTGTTGGAACCACTATTCCTTCAAACATACCCATTTTTGCTTTCCGAGATAATGTTCTCGACTTCCACACATTCTTCAAGGCTCCCAGAATTTTCGATCCCTCCCCCACCCTATGATCTACTTCCGCTTCCATGGTTCCATCCGCTGCCAGATCCACTCCCAGATATCTAAAACACTTTACTTCCTCCAGTTTTTGTCCATTCAAACTTACCTCCCAATTGACTTGACCCTCAACCCTACTGTACCTAATAACCTTGCTCTTATTCACATTTACTCTTAACTTTCTTCTTTCACACACTTTACCAAACTCAGTCACCAGCTTCTGCAGAGTCTCACATGAATCAGCCACGAGCGCTGTATCATCAGCGAACAACTGACTCACTTCCCAAGCTCTCTCATCCCCAACAGACTTCATACTTGCCACTCTTTCCAAAACTCTTGCATTCACCCCCCTAACAACCCCATCCATAAACAAATTAAACAACCATGGAGACATCACACACCCCTGCCGCAAACCTACATTCACTGAGAACCAATCACTTTCCTCTCTTCCTACACGTACACATGCCTTACATCCTCGATAAAAACTTTTCACTGCTTCTAACAACTTGCCTCCCACACCATATATTCTTAATACCTACCACAGAGCATCTCTATCAACTCTATCATATGCCTTCTCCAGATCCATAAATGCTACATACAAATCCATTTGCTTTTCTAAGTATTTCTCACATACATTCTCCAAAGCAAACACCTGATCCACACATCCTCTACCACTTCTGAAACCACACTGCTCTTCCCCAATCTGATGCTCTGTACATGCCTTCACCCTCTCAATGAATACCCTCCCATATAATTTACCAGAAATACTCAACAAACTTATACCTCTTTAGTTTGAGCACTCACTCTTATCCCCTTTGCCTTTTTACAATGGCACTATGCACGCATTCCGCCAATCCTCAGGCACCTCACCATGAGTCATACATACATTAAATAACCTTACCAACCAGTCAATAATACAGTCACCCCCTTTTTTAATAAATTCCACTGCAATCCCATCCAAACCTGCTGCCTTGCCGGCTTTCATATATATATATATATATATATATATATATATATATATATATATATATATATATATATATATATATATATATATATATATATATATATATATATTTTTTTTTTTTTTTTTTTTTTTTTTTTTTGGTTTATCGCTGTCTACCGCGTTTGCGAGGTACCGCAAGGAAACAGACGAAAAAATGGCCCAACCCACCCCTATACACATGCATATACATACACGTCCACACACGCAAAATATACATACCTACACAGCTTTCCATGGTTTACCCCAGACGCTTCACATGCCCTGATTCAATCCACTGACAGCTCGTCAACCCCGGTATACCATATCGATCCAATTCACTCTATTCCTTGCCCTCCTTTCACCCTCCTGCATGTTCAGGCCCCGATCACACAAAATCTTTTTCACTCCATCTTTCCACCTCCAATTTCGTCTCCCACTTCTCTCGTTCCCTACACCTCCGACACATATATCCTCTTGGTCAACCTTTCCTCACTCATTTTCTCCATGTGCCGAAACCATTTCAAAACACCCTCTTCTGCTCTCTCAACCACACTCTTTTTATTTCCACACATCTCTCTTACCCTTACGTTACTTAATCGATCAAACCACCTCACACCACACATTGTCCTCAAACATCTCATTTCCATCTTCCTGCGCACAACTCTATCCATAGCCCACGCCTCGCAACCATACAACATTGTTGGAACCACTATTCCTTCTAACATACCCATTTTTGCTTTCCGAGATAATGTTCTCGAATTCCACACATTCTTCAAGGCTCCCAGGATTTTCGCTCCCTCCCCCACCCTATGATCTACTTCCGCTTCCATGGTTCCATCCGCTGCCAGATCCACTCCCAGATATCTAAAACACTTTACTTCCTCCAGTTTTTGTCCATTCAAACTTACCTCCCAATTGTCTTCACCCTCAACCCTACTGTACCTAATAACCTTGCCCTTATTCACATTTACTCTTAACTTTCTTCTTTCACACACATTACCAAACTCAGTCACCAGCTTCTGCAGTTTCTAACATGAATCAGCCACCAGCGTTGTATCATCAGGGAACAACAACGGACTCACTTCCCAAGCTCTCTCATCCCCAAAAGACTTCATACTTGCCCCTCTTTCCAAAACTCTTGCATTCACCTCCCTAACAACCCCACCCATAAACAAATTAAACAACCATGGAGACATCACACACCCCTGCCGCAAAACTACATTCACTGAGAACCAATCACTTTCCTCTCTTCCTACACGTACACATGCCTTACATCCTCGATAAAAACTTTTCACTGCTTCTAGCAACTTGCCTCCCACAACATATATTCTTAATACCTTCCACAGAGCATCTCTCTCAACTCTATCATATATATATATATATATATATATATATATATATATATATATATATATATATATATATATATATATATATATATATATATTTTTCCTTTGTCGCTGTCTCCCGCGTTTGCGAGGTAGCGCAATTAAACAGACGAGAGAAATGGCCCAACCCACCCCCATACACATGTATATACATACGTCCACACACGCAAATATACATACCTACACAGATTTCCATGGTTTACCCCAGACGCTTCACATGCCCTGATTCAATCCATTGACTGCATGTCTACCCCGGTATACCATATCGATCCAATTCACTCTATTCCTTGCCCGCCTTTCACCCTCCTGCATGTTCAGGCCCCGATCACTCAAAATCTTTTTCACTCCATCTTTCCACCTCCAATTTGGTCTTCCACTTCTCGTTCCCTCCATCTCCGACATGTATATCCTCTTGGTCAATATTTCCTCACTCATTCTCTCCATGTGCCCAAACCATTTCAAAACACCCTCTTCTGCTCTCTCAGCCACTCTCTTTTTATTTCCACAGATCTCTCTTACCCTTACATTACTTACTCGATCAAACCACCTCACACCACATATTCTCCTCAAACATCTCATTTCCAGCACATCCACCCTCCTGCGCACAACTCTATCTATAGCCCACGCCACGCAACCATACAACAATGTTGGAACCACTATTCATTCAAACATACCCATTTTTGCTTTCCGAGATAATGTTCTCGACTTCCACACATTCTTCAAGGCTCCAAGGATTTTCGCCCCGTCCCCCATCCTATGATTCACTTCCGCTTCCATGGTTCCATCCGCTGCCAGATCCACTCCCAGATATCTAAAACACTTTACTTCCTCCAGTTTTTCTCCATTCAAACTTACCTCCCAATTGACTTGACCCTCAAACCTACTGTACCTAATTACCTTGCTCTTATTCACATTTACTCTTAACTTTCTTCTTTCACACACTTTACCAAACTCGGTCGCCAGCTTCTGCAGTTTCTCACATGTTTCACCATCAGCGCTGTATCATCAGCGAACAACAACTGACTCACTTCCCAAGCTCTCTCATCCACAACAGACTGCATACTTGCCCCTCTTTCCAAAACTCTTGCATTCACCTCCCTAACAACCCCATCCATAAACAAATTAAATAACCATGGAGACATCACACATCCCTGCTGTAAGCCTACATTCACTGAGAACCAATCACTTTCCTCTCTTCCTACACGTACACATGCCTTACATCCTCGATAAAAACTTTTCACTGCTTCTAACAACATGCCTCCCACACCATATGTTCTTAGTACCTTCCACAGAGCATCTCTATCAACTCTATCATATGCCTTCTCCAGATCCATAAATCCTACATACAAATCCATTTGTTTTTCTAAGTATTTCTCACATACATTCTTCAAGGAAACACCTGATCAACACATCCTCTACCACTTCTGAAAACACACTGCTCTTCCCCAATCTGATGCTCTGTACATGCCTTCACCCTCTCAATCAATACCCTCCCATATAATTTACCAGGAATACTCAACAAACTTATACGTCTGTGATTTGAGCTCTCACTCTTATCCCCTTTGCCTTTGTACAATGGCACTATGCAAGCATTCCGCTAATCCTTAGGCACCTCACCATGAACCATACATACATCAAATAACCTTACAAACCAGTCAACAATACTGTCATCCCCTTTTTTAATAAACTCCACTGCAATACCATCCAAACCTGCTGTCTTGCAGGCTTTCATCTTCCGCAAAGCTTTAACTACCTCTTCTCTGTTTACCAAATCATTTTCCCTAACCCTCACACTTTGCACACCACCTCGACCAAAACACCCTATATCTGCCACTCTATCATCAAACACATTCAACAAACCTTCAAAATACTCACTCCATCTCCTTCTCACATCACCACTACTTGTTATCACCTCCCCATTAGCCCACTTCACTGAAGTTCCCATTTGCTCCCTTGTCTTACGCACTTTATTTACCTCCTTCCAGAACATCTTTTTATTCTCCCTAAAATTTAATGATACTCTCTCACCCCAACTCTCATTTGCCCTCTTTTTCACCTCTTGCATCTTTCTCTTGACCTCCTGCCTCTTTCTTTTATACATCTCCCACTCATTCGCATTTTTTCCCAGCAAAAATCATCCAAATGCCTCTCTCTTTTCTTTCACTAATAATCTTACTCCTTCATCCCACCATTCACTACCCTTTCTAATCAACCCACCTCCCACTCTTCTCATGCCACAAGCATCTTTTGCGCAAGCCATCACTGATTCCCTAAATACATCCCATTCCTCCCCCACTCCCCTTACCTCCTTTGTTCTCACCTTTTTCCATTCTGTACTCAGTTTCTCCTGGTACTTCCTCACACAAGTCTCCTTCCCAAGCTCTCTTACTTTCACCACGCTATTTACCCTAACATTCTCTCTTCTTTTCTGAAAACTCATACAAATCTTCACCTTCGCCTCCACAAGAGGCGTAGGTGAAGATTTTATGGTTTTTCAGAAAGGAAGAGAGAATGTTATACTTATATATATATATATATATATATATATATATATATATATATATATATATATATATATATATATATATATATATATATATATATATATATATATATATATATATATATATATATATATATATATATATTAAGTCCATGACTTAATTCGAGCGCTGCTTCTTAGCCCTTAGTGCCTCACCCTAAACAGGCCACTGGCAGGTGGCAACTGTAGGGTAGTTTTCAGAGGCTCTTATCCAATGTTCCCACCAACTACTTTTAACCGATGTGTCCTCATCCACAATCAATAGGGTCCTCCTTATATGTAATGAAGAAAATGATTCATATCGATAGTATTGATAGTTGGCTGCAGCATCGCATTGTATTGTTTGACTTGGCTAAAAAAAAAATTGAAGAAAAAAATGTAGAAATTAATCAGGACATCTCAAATGTTTGTAGATCTGACCTTGTAAGGTTATATGCAGAGGGAAAGAAAAAAGCGGATGGATATTCCATAGCTTAGCTGTTCAAGGAAAGGAGGAGGTATTATATCAACCAATCCCTGAGTGGCTGGTCTCATAGTTGTGGGAAGAGCAACCTTACACGTGTCACAGGTCCAAACCCTGGTGTTGGGGACACATGAAGGCATTTCACAAGAACAGTGTCCAAAATAAAACCTCTGGAATAGAGAAAGAGAGCAACAACATTGTGGCATACAGAAGGGGAAGGTTTGTGAGTTGATGCAAGGGAAATTAATGAGACTGGAGGCTTATGATTCCCCTTTACTTAATATTGAGGTGGAGGGTGAATCCCTTGGATGTGTGAGCAGTATTCCATACTTGGGCAGTGGAAACCCCGGTAGATACAAAATTGCTGATCACAAGAAAAATTATTAGAGCACCTACACAACACACCCAACTTTTAGGAAGAAGAGTTTGTGATGTTAATCATATGGGATTTCCAATATGTATTGGAGGAGATGGTTATGCCCAAGTTGTGTGTATTATCACAAGGTTAAATTGTGGTATTTTGTTGGTGAGATGTACCTTAAACTGTAATGTGCTGCCGTTCTTCAGGTGTTTCACATCATTGTCATTGCTAGTACTGAAGAGTAGGTTAAAACTTCCTTTCATAACCAGTGCTGTAACAAATTGCAAGATACCTATTGTAAATATCAACTTTTGTGCAATTCATCTTTTCACATTCATTCTTAATGTGAAAATGGTTCGTCTTAATGAACATGTGCTTTTTAAGATGATGTTCAAATTGAATGAAACTTATGTTTATACAAAAGAAATACATAAAAGTGTGATATTTCACTCAGGTTATCATTCTGAAAGCCATTTGCCTCTTGACATTCCTTAGAAGAGGAATACACGCCAAATGTAGGGATAGCATCTCGCACTCACTATGTCTTGCTACCTTCAGTGGGAGATGCCTCAGTGGCACTGAACTGGTAAGGGGACCAGGTTGTAAATTTTGGTAGGTCTCGCAAGCAAATGAAGGCAAAACATATTTTAAGGATTTCTTTGTACAGTTGACTTGATCATGCTTAAAAAAAATTAATAGTCATAGGCAATAGATTTAGGATGTCTGCAATAAAATGAGTTACAGAATTTTTAGGTTTTGGAAAATTATAGTTACTTGGAATATGCATGATGGTTAATAAGATTGATTCATATTTTTTTGTTTTTAAGTTTCCATGGAAAAACAAAATATTTTGTTAAACTCCTTTATGATGTATCTATTCATGAGTCATATGGGTGTTCAGCAATGCATATTCATATCAAAAATGTAAAGTGAGAAGTTTATTTTTTGATGATCAGATGTATTCTTTGAGAGTTTCTAATCCATCAGTTTTGATATATTTTAAAAACAAACATCAAAATTCTGAATGACGCCTGTCGGAAAACTTTTCCACTATGCATATCCCTTAGCATTTTAAATGGAAAAAGGGGTTGTTAATGTTTCCCATACCATCAAGTGTCAGTTTTAAAAACAGGCACAGCATATGACTAAGAACAACACACCTCAGTTGAATTTATATATTTACTGCATATCTTGCATTCAAGCTTGACTAGCTTGAAGTCACACACTCACATATATATATATATATATATATATATATATATATATATATATATATATATATATATATATATATATATATATATATATATATATATATATATATATATATATATATATATATATATATATATATATATATATATATATATATATATATATATATATATATATATAAGAATCTTTTAATACCTTCAATTGTTAAGGATACAGTTCTATGTAATACCACAATGCATGTGGCTCTTATGTTCATATTTTATTTAGTGCTTTAAGAATATCATATGCGAAACATATTTCTCTTATTTTTGAGTTTATTTTCCATTTTGATTCGATCAGTACATTACTTAATCCTATGTTTCAGTTTTCTAAATTGTTTCTTACATTTTTCATATGTATATATATGTATGTGTGTGTGTGTGTGTATATGTGCGTATGTATGTGTATGTGTGTGTATGTGTGTATGTATATATATATGTATATTATCCCTGGGGATAGGGGTGAAAGAATACTTCCCACGTATTCCTCGCGTGTCGTAGAAAGGGACTAGAGGGGACGGGAGCGGGGGGCCAGAAATCCTCCCCTCCTTGTATTAACTTTCTAAAATGGGAAACAGAAGAAGGAGTCACACGGGGAGTGCTCATCCTCCTCGAAGGCTCAGAGTGGGGTGCCTAAATGTGTGTGGATGTAACCAAGATGTGAAAAAAGGAGAGATAGGTAGTATGTTTGAGGAAAGGAACCTGGATGTTTTGGCTCTGAGTGAAACGAAACTCAAGGGTAAAGGGGAAGAGTGGTTTGGGAATGTCTGGGGAGTAAAGTCAGGGGTTAGTGAGAGGACAAGAGCAAGGGAAGGAGTAGCAATACTCCTGAAACAGGAGTTGTGGGAGTATGTGATAGAATGTAAGAAAGTAAATTCTCGATTAATATGGGTAAAACTGAAAGTTGATGGAGAGAGGTGGGTGATTATTGGTGCATATGCACCTGGGCATGAGAAGAAAGATCATGAGAGGCAAGTGTTTTGGGAGCAGCTGAATGAGTGTGTTAGTGGTTTTGATGCACGCGACCGGGTTATAGTGATGGGTGATTTGAATGCAAAGGTGAGTAATGTGGCAGTTGAGGGAATAATTGGTATACATGGGGTGTTCAGTGTTGTAAATGGAAATGGTGAAGAGCTTGTAGATTTATGTGCTGAAAAAGGACTAATGATTGGGAATACCTGGTTTAAAAAGCGAGATATACATAAGTATACTTATGTAAGTAGGAGAGATGGCCAGAGAGCGTTATTGGATTACGTGTTAATTGACAGGCGTGCGAAAGAGAGACTTTTGGATGTTAATGTGCTGAGAGGTGCAACTGGAGGGATGTCTGATCATTATCTTGTGGAGGCTAAGGTGAAGATTTGTAGGGGTTTTCAGAAAAGAAGAGTGAACGTTGGGGTGAAGAGGGTGGTGAGAGTAAGTGAGCTTGGGAAGGAGACCTGTGTGAGGAAGTACCAGGAGAGACTGAGTACAGAATGGAAAAAGGTGAGAACAATGGAAGTAAGGGGAGTGGGGGAGGAATGGGATGTATTTAGGGAATCAGTGATGGATTGCGCAAAAGATGCTTGTGGCATGAGATGAGTGGGAGGTGGGTTGATTAGAAAGGGTAGTGAGTGGTGGGATGAAGAAGTAAGAGTATTAGTGAAAGAGAAGAGAGAGGCATTTGGACGATTTTTGCAGGGAAAAAATGCAATTGAGTGGGAGATGTATAAAAGAAAGAGACAGGAGGTCAAGAGAAAGGTGCAAGAGGTGAAAAAAAGGGCAAATGAGAGTTGGGGTGAGAGAGTATCATTAAATTTTAGGGAGACTAAAAAGATATTCTGGAAGGAGGTAAATAAAGTGCGTAAGACAAGGGAGCAAATGGGAACTTCAGTGAAGGGCGCAAATGGGGAGGTGATAACAAGTAGTGGTGATGTGAGAAGGAGATGGAGTGAGTATTTTGAAGGTTTGTTGAATGTGTTTGATGATAGAGTGGCAGATATAGGGTGTTTTGGTCGAGGTGGTGTGCAAAGTGAGAGGGTTAGGGAAAATGATTTGGTAAACAGAGAAGAGGTAGTGAAAGCTTTGAGGAAGATGAAAGCCGGCAAGGCAGCAGGTTTGGATGGTATTGCAGTGGAATTTATTAAAAAAGGGGGTGACTGTATTGTTGACTGGTTGGTAAGGTTATTTAATGTATGTATGACTCATGGTGAGGTGCCTGAGGATTGGCGGAATGCGTGCATAGTGCCATTGTACAAAGGCAAAGGGGATAAGAGTGAGTGCTCAAATTACAGAGGTATAAGTTTGTTGAGTATTCCTGGTAAATTATATGGGAGGGTATTGATTGAGAGGGTGAAGGCATGTACAGAGCATCAGATTGGGGAAGAGCAGTGTGGTTTCAGAAGTGGTAGAGGATGTGTGGATCAGGTGTTTGCTTTGAAGAATGTATGTGAGAAATACTTAGAAAAGCAAATGGATTTGTATGTAGCATTTATGGATCTGGAGAAGGCATATGATAGAGTTGATAGAGATGCTCTGTGGAAGGTATTAAGAATATATGGTGTGGAAGGAAAGTTGTTAGAAGCAGTGAAAAGTTTTTATCGAGGATGTAAGGCATGTGTACGTGTAGGAAGAGAGGAAAGTGATTGGTTCTCAGTGAATGTAGGTTTGCGGCAGGGGTGTGTGATGTCTCCATGGTTGTTTAATTTGTTTATGGATGGGGTTGTTAGGGAGGTAAATGCAAGAGTTTTGGAAAGAGGGGCAAGTATGAAGTCTGTTGGGGATGAGAGAGCTTGGGAAATGAGTCAGTTGTTGTTCGCTGATGATGCAGCGCTGGTGGCTGATTCATGTGAGAAACTGCAGAAGCTGGTGACTGAGTTTGGTAAAGTGTGTGGAAGAAGAAAGTTAATAGTAAATGTGAATAAGAGCAAGGTTATTAGGTACAGTCGGGTTGAGGGTCAAGTCAATTGGGAGGTGAGTTTGAATGGAGAAAAACTGGAGGAAGTGAAGTGTTTTAGATATCTGGGAGTGGATCTGGCAGCGGATGGAACCATGGAAGCGGAAGTGGATCATAGGGTGGGGAGGGGGCGAAAGTTCTGGGGGCCTAGAAGAATGTGTGGAAGTCGAGAACATTATCTCGGAAAGCAAAAATGGGTATGTTTGAAGGAATAGTGGTTCCAACAATGTTGTATGGTTGCGAGGCGTGGGCTATGGATAGAGTTGTGCGCAGGAGGATGGATGTTCTGGAAATGAGATGTTTGAGGACAATGTGTGGTGTGAGGTGGTTTGATCGAGTGAGTAACGTAAGGATAAGAGAGTTGTTTGGAAATAAAAAGAGCGTGGTTGAGAGAGCAGAAGAGGGTGTTTTGAAGTGGTTTGGGCACATGGAGAGAATGAGTGAGGAAAGATTGACCAAGAGGATATATGTGTCGGAGGTGGAGGGAACGAGGAGAAGAGGGAGACCAAATTGGAGGTGGAAAGATGGAGTGAAAAGATTTTGTGTGATCGGGGCCTGAACATGCAGGAGGGTGAAAGGAGGGCAAGGAATAGAGTGAATTGGAGCGATGTGGTATACCGGGGTTGATGTGCTGTCAGTGGATTGAATCAAGGCATGTGAAGCGTCTGGGGTAAACCATGGAAAGCTGTGTAGGTATGTATATTTGCGTGTGTGGACGTATGTATATACATGTGTATGGGGGGGGGGGGGCCATTTCTTTCGTCTGTTTCCTTGCGCTACCTCGCAAACGCGGGAGACAGCGACAAAGTATAATAAAAAAAATATAATATATATATATATATATATACGAATAAAGTGTATATGAACGCGCACCTTCATAGAACATACAAACCTCCAACAGCCAGGATCGAACCTGGGACCCCTTGTGCAAGAGGCAGGCATGCTAACCGCTAGGCTAAGGGACTGTATAATAGGAAACAACTATTCGAAATACTAAGTACTCTAATACCCTTCGTCTCACAATGGTGAGCAACGGGATCTATCGGTTGTTTCCGAACAGAACACATAGCCAGCTGATAGCGTTTTACCGAACCTGACTGTACAACGCGGATTTATATGAATACGAATAAAGTGTATGTGAAAGCGCTTCTTCATAGAACATACAAACCTCCAACAGCCAGGATAGAACCTGGGACCCCTTGTGCAAGAGGCAGGCATGCTAACCGCTAGGCTAAGGTACTGTATAATAGGAAACAACTATTCGAAATACTAAGTACTCGAATACCCTTCGTCTCACAATGGTGAGCAACGGGGTCTATACTGGTTGTTTCCGAACAGAACACATAGCCAACTGATAGCGTTTTACCGAACCTGACCCCGTTGCTCACCATTGTGAGACGAAGGGTATTCGAGTACTTAGTGTTTCAAATAGTTGTTTCCTATTATCCAGTCCCTTAGCCTAGCGTTTAGCATGCCTGCATCTTCCACAAGGGGTCCCAGGTTCGATCCTGGCTGTTGGAGGTTTGTATGTTCTATGAAGGTGCGCGTTCATATACACATCATTCGTATTCATATAACTCCGCGTTGTACAGTCAGGTTCGGTAAAACGCTATCAGCTGGCTATGTGTTCTGTTCGGAAACAACCGATAGCCCCGTTGCTCACCATTGTGAGACGAAAGGTATTCGAGTACTTAGTATTTCGAATAGTTGTTTCCTATTATACGGTCCCTTAGCCTAGCGGTTAGCATGCCTGTCTCTTGCACAATGAGTCCCAGGTTCGATCCTGGCTGTTGGAGGTTTGTATGTTCTATGAAGGTGCGCGTTCATATAAACTTTATTCGTATTCATATAACTCCGCGTTGTACAGTCAGGTTCGGTAAAACGCTATCAGCTGGCTATGTGTTCTGTTCGGAAACAACCGATAGACCCCGTTGCTCACCATTGTGAGACGAAGGGTATTCGAGTACTTAGTACTTCGAATAGTTGTTTCCTATTATACAGTCCCTTAGCCTAGCGGTTAGCATGCCTGCATCTTCCACAAGGGGTCCCAGGTTCGATCCTGGCTGTTGGAGGTTTGTATGTTCTATGAAGGTGCGCGTTCATATACACTTAATCCGTATTCATATAACTCCGCGTTGTACAGTCAGGTTCGGTAAAACGCTATCAGCTGGCTATGTGTTCTATTCGGAAACAACCGATAGACCCCGTTGCTCACCATTGTGAGACGAAGGGTATTCGAGTACTTAGTATTTCGAATAGTTGTTTCCTATTATAAATTCCCTTAGCCTAGCGGTTACATGCCTGCCTCTTGCACAAGGGGTCCCAGGTTCGATCCTGGCTGTTGGAGGTTTGTATATATATATATATATATATATATATATATATATATATATATATATACTATCCCTGGGGATAGGGGAGAAAGAATACTTCCCACGTATTCCCTGCGTGTCGTAGAAGGCGCCTAAAAGGGAAGGGAGCGGGGGGTTGGAAATCCTCCCCTCTCGTTTTCTTTTTTTTAATTTTCCAAAAGAAGGAACAGAGAAAGGGGCCAGGTGAGGATATTCCCTCAAAGGCCCAGTCCTCTGTTCTTAACGCTACTTCGCTATCGCGGGAAATGGCGAAGTGTGAAAAAAAGAAAAAAAAAAAAAAAAAATATATATATATATATATATATATATATATATATATATATATATATATATATATATATATATGTATATTATATTATTATCATTTGCATTGTCGCTGTCTCCCGCGTTTGCGAGGTAGCGCAAGGAAACAGACGAAAGAAATGGCCCAACCCACCCCCATACACAATGTATATACATACACGTCCACACACGCAAATATACATACCTATACATCTCAATGTACACATATATATACACACACAGACATACATATATACCCATGCATACAATTCACACTGTCTGCCTTTATTCATTCCCATCGCCACCTCGCCACAAATGGAATACCATCCCCATCCCTCCTCATATGTGCGAGGTAGCACTAGGAAAAGACTACAAAGGACTCATTCGTTCACACTCGGTCTCTAGCTGTCATGCAATAATGCCAGAAACCACAGCTCCCTTTCCACATCCAGGCCACACACAACTTTCCATGGTTTACCCCAGACGCTTCATATCCCCTGATTCAATCCACTGACAGCACGTCAACCCGGTATACCACATCGATCCAATTCACTCTATTCCTTGCCCTCCTTTCACCCTCCTGCATGTTCAGGCCCCGATCACACAGAATCTTTTTCACTCCATCTTTCCACCTCCAATTTGGTCTCCCACTTCTCCTCGTTACCTTCCCCTCTGACACATATATCCTCTTGGTCAATCTTTCCTCACTCATTCTCTCCATGAGCCCAAACCATTTCAAAACACCCTCTTCTGCTCTCTCAACCACGCTCTTTTTATTTCCACACATCTCTCTTACCCTTACGTTACTTACTCGATCAAACCACCTCACACCACATATTGTCCTCAAACATCTCATTTCCAGCACATCCACCCTCCTGCGCACAACTCTATCCATAGCCCACGCCTCGCAACCATACAACATTGTTGCAACCACTATTCCTTCAAACCTACCCATTTTTGCTTTCCGAGATAATGTTCTCCACTTCCACACATTCTTCAAGGCTCCCAGGATTTTCGCCCCCTCAACCAGCCTATGATTCACTTCCGCTTCCATGGTTCCATCCGCTGCCAGATCCACTCCCAGATATCTAAAACACTTTACTTCCTCCAGTTTTTCTCCATTCAAACTTACCTCCCAATTGACTTGACCCTCAACCCTACTGTACCTAATAACATTGCCCTTATTCACATTTACTCTTAACTTTCTTCTTTCACACACTTTACCAAACTCAGTCACCAGCTTCTGCAGTTTCTCACATGAATCAGCCACCAGCGCTGCATCATCAGCGAACAACAACTGACTCACTTCCCAAGCTCTCTCATCCACAACAGACTTCATACTTGCCCCTCTTTCCAAAACTCTTGCATTCACCTCCCTAACAACCTCATCCATAAACAAATTAAACAACCATGGAGACATCACACACCCCTGCCGCAAACCTACATTCACTGAGAACCAATCACTTTCCTCTCTTCCTACACGTACACATGCCTTACATTCTCGATAAAAGCTTTTCACTGCATCTAACAACTTGCCTCCCACACCATATATTCTTAATACCTTCCACAGAGCATCTCTATCAACTCTATCATATGCCTTCTCCAGATCCATAAATACTACATACAATTCCATTGCTTTTCTAAGTATTTCTCACATACATTCCTCAAAGCAAACACCTGATCCACACATCCTCTACCACTTCTGAAACCACACTGCTCTTCCCCAATCTGATGCTCTGTACATGCCTTCACCCTCTCAATCAATACCCTCCCATATAATTTGCCAGGAATACTCAACAAACTTATACCTCTGTAATTTGAGCACTCACTCTTATCCCCTTTGCCTTTGTACAATGGCATTATGCACGCATTCCGCCAATCCTCTAGCACCTCACCATGAGTGATACATACATTAAATAACCTTACCAACCAGTCAACAATACAGTCACCCCCTTTCTTAATAAATTCCACTGCAATACCATCCAAACCTGCTGCCTTGCCGGCTTTCATCTTCCGCAAAGCTTTTACTACCTCTTCTCTGTTTACCAAATCATTTTCCCTAACCCTCTCACTTTGCACACCCCCCCTACCAAAACACCCTATATCTGCCACTATATCATTAAACACATTAAATGTGTTTGAATGTGTTTGATATATATATATATATATATATATATATATATATATATATATATATATATATATATATATATATATATATATATATATATATATATATATATATATATATATATCCCTGGGGATAGGGGAGAAAGAATACTTCCCACGTATTCCCTGCGTGTCGTAGAAGGCGACTAAAAGGGGAGGGAGCGGGGGGCTGGAAATCTTCCCCTCTCGTTTCTTTTTTTAATTTTCCGAAACAAGGAACAGAGAAGGGGGCCAGGTGAGGATATTCCCTCCAAGGCCCAGTCCTCTGTTCTTAACGCTACCTCGCTAACGCGGGAAATGGCGAATAGTTTGAAAGAAAAGAAATATATATATATATTATTATTATTATACTTTGTCGCTGTCTCCCGCGTTTGCGAGGTAGCGCAAGGAAACAGACGAAAGAAATGGCCCAACCCCCCCCCCCCCCCATACACATGTATATACATACGTCCACACACGCAAATATACATATCTACACAGCTTTCCATGGTTTACCCCAGACGCTTCACATGCCCTACTTCAATCCACTGACAGCACGTCAACCCCGGTATACCACATCGCTCCAATTCACTCTATTCCTTGCCCTCCTTTCACCCTCCTGCATGTTCAGGCCCCGATCACACAAAATCTTTTTCACTCTATCTTTCCACCTACAATTTGGTCTCCCTCTTCTCCTTGTTCCCTCCACCTCCGACACATATATCCTCTTGGTCAATCTTTCCTCACTCATCCTCTCCATGTGCCCAAACCACTTCAAAACACCCTCTTCTGCTCTCTCAACCACGCTCTTTTTATTTCCACACATCCCTCTTACCCTTACGTTAATTACTCGATCAAACCAACTCACACCACACATATCTATATATATATATATATATATATATATATATATATATATATATATATATATATATATATATATATATATATATATATATATATATATATATATATATATATATATATATATATATATCTTGTGGAGGCTAAGGTGAAGATTTGTATGGGTTTTCAGAAAAGAAGAGTGAATGTTGGGGTGAAGAGGGTGGTGAGAGTAACTGAGCTTGGGAAGGAGACTTGTGTGAGGAAGTACCAGGAGAGACTGAGTA
>NC_092269.1:25479261-25519261 GCF_036320965.1 Panulirus ornatus
ATAGAAAGGATATAAGAAGATGTAAAGAAGAAACGAAGATATTTCCAAAGCTGGGATGTTTGAGAGAGGAAGGAGGTATCACAATGGTCAATTCTCGAGTGTCCAGTCCATACACAAAACCTATGGGAAGAGTGAAGCAGCCATATATTTCTTTCTCCTTCTTGAGAGAAAAAGAAATATGTGCTCGCGACAATTAGTAATACCAGCACACTAACAATTTCATATTTTATGGATTTATACATATATATATTGAGGGTTGAGGGTCAAGTCAATTGGGAGGTAAGTTTGAATGGAGAAAAACTGGAGGAAGTGAGTTGTTTTAGATATCTAGGAGTGGATCTGGCAGCGGATGGAACCATGGAAGCGGAAGTGAATCATAGGGTGGGGGAGGGAGCGAAAATTTTGGGAGCCTTGAAGAATGTTTGGAAGTCGAGAACATTATCTCGGAAAGCAAAAATGGGTATGTTTGAAGGAATAGTGGTTCCAACAATGTTGTATGGTTGCGAGGCATGGGCTATGGATAGAGTTGTGCGCAGGAGGGTGGATGTGCTGGAAATGAGATGTTTGAAGACAATATGTGGTGTGAGGTGATTTGATCGAGTAAGTAATGTAAGGGTAAGAGAGATGTGTGGAAATAAAAAGAGTATGGTTGAGAGAGCAGAAGAGGGTGTTTTGAAATGGTTTGGTCACATGGAGAGAATGAGTGAGGAAAGATTGACCAAGAGGATATATGTGTCGGAGGTGGAGGGAACGAGGAGAAGTGGGAGACCAAATTGGAGGTGGAAGGATGGAGTGAAAAAGATTTTGATTGATCGGGGCCTGAACATGCAGGAGGGTGAAAGGCGTGCAAGGAATAGAGTGAATTGGAACGATGTGGTATACCGGGGTCGACGTGCTGTCACTGGATTGAACCAGGGCATGTGAAGCGTCTGGGGTAAATCATTGAAAGTTCTGTGGGTCCTGGATGTGGAAAGGGAGCTGTGGTTTCGGTGCATTATTACATGACAGGTAGAGACTGAGTGTGAACGAATGGGGCCTTTGTTGTCTTTTCCTAGCGCTACCTCGCACACATGAGGGGGGAGGGGGCTGTTATTCCATGTGTGGCGAGGTGACGATGGGAATAGATAAAGGCAGACAGTATGAATTATGTACATGTATATATATGTATATGTTTGTGTGTGTATATATATGTGTACATTAAGATGTATAGGTATGTATATTTGCGTGTGTGGACGTGTATGTATATAAATATGTATGTAGGTGGGTTGGGCCATTTCTTTCGTCTGTTTCCTTGCGCTACCTCGCTAACGCGGGAGACAGCGACAAAGCAAAATATATAAATAAATAAAATATATATATATATATATATATATATATATATATATATATATATATATATATATATATATATATATATATATATATATCCATTATACTTTGTCGCTGTCTCCCACGTTAACAAGGTAGCGCAAGGAAACAGATGAAAGAATCGCCCAACCCACCCACATACACATGTATATACATACACGTCCACACATACCTACCTTTACATTTCAACATATATATATATACATATATATATATATATATATATATATATATATATATATATATATATATATATATATATATATATATATATATATATATACAAACAAAGTGCATAGGAACGCGCACCTTCATAGAGCATACAAACCTCCAACAGCCAGGATCGAACCCGGGACCCTTGTGTAACAGGCGGGAATGCTAACGCTATGTGCCTGGCTAATAGGAATATATATTCGAATACTATGTACTCGAATACCCTTCGCCCCACGTTGGTGAGCAACGAGGTCTACACCGGTCATTTCCCAACAGGCGCACATAGACAGCAGACAGCATTTTGCCTAACCTAACTGTACAACGCGGAGGTATATGAATACAAACAAAGTGCATAGAAACGCGCACCTTCACAATACATACAATGAAGGAGACAAAGATGACAAACTTTTGATAAGAGAAGCATTACCGTTCAACAACAGCTTCATTACTTTATTGAAATTGGAATTAACTGCTTTTTAAGGGATTTTTACTGAGTTTAGAATAAGTTGTGTCATATCTCTCCCCTTCATTGCCATATATGTATGAACTTATCAAAACATAAACAGAATTTTCCAGCAGGACCTATAGCGATTTCAGTAGGCTCCATCACATATAGATTGTCAAATTGGTTAGTTTCTTTATTAAGCCCTTTAGTGGGTAAGGTATCAAATTCTGATATCATGAACAATGTAGATTTAGTCAACAAGCTTAACAATATCAATGTTATTTTTGATTTCAAACTAGTTAGCTTTCATGTTTCCTCACTTTACACAAAAGTTCCGTTTGATAACCTTTTAGAATATTTATTTGATGTCTTGGATGACATTCACTTACATGTTTCAAAGTCTGTTTTCAGTGAACTGATAAAATCTCAATGGAGATTATTATTCTCAAAAATTTGGTATGACAATGGGTAACCCTCTTTCACCTGTACTAAGTAATCTTAATATGAAATTTTTTGAAACAAGGTTATTAAAGGTTATCTTACCTTCTAATGTAATTTGGTTTAGGTATGTAGATGATGTTCTTTGTGTTTGGCCAACAAATGAGATCTTATAAATATTTTTCCCCTTACTTAACAATTTAGTACCTTCCATCAAATGTACTGTAGAAAATGAGAATAATGATATGTTACCATTTCTAGATTGCATGATCCATAGGCAAAGAAACAAGTTTAAGTTTAGCATATACAGATAACCTACCAATGTATGCTGATATATCCATTATTACTCACCTCAACATGACAGAGTTAGATTATCATCACTTCAATATAGGGCATTACATATTTGCAGTCCAGAGTTTATTGATGATGAGTTTGAGAACATGTATTCTGTTGGATCTAAGTTAAAGTACCCTAGATCTTTCATTGATAAATCCCTTAAGTTAGCAAAGAAATCATTTTATGGATTTGAGCCCAAACCTCCCATTGACACCAAGAATCTTTTAGTTCTCCCTTTTAACACTAATCTTACTTTACTTCCCATGTTGCTTAAATCCTTTGATGTAAATGTTGCCTTCAGCAACAATAATACTATAAAGAATATCTAACTCAGGAATTCACCAGAAAATTCTCCTGGATGCATCTATAAAGTGCCATGTGGAAATTGTGATAAATTTTGTGTTGGGCAGACTGGTAAGGATCTTTCTGTTAGACATAAGCAACATAGATATAGTATAAGAACGGGACAAGAATCAGATGCCTTGTTTAATCACGTTAAAAACTATGCTCAGTGTATTGACTAGAGTAATGCCATCTCAGTTATTAACTCTAACTCTATTACCACGAGAAATATCATGGAATCTTCTATTATCAAATACACAAATAATCTTAATCTTAATATTAGTGATGGTCTATACAAATTAGATAACTTTATAGTTGATAAAATTTATAAAATGATAAGTTTATGAACGCTCATTGTCTGTCTTGAACAATCGCATGTTTACCAAATGGCGTCCTAGCTTCGTCTCTTGAATGTATATCAGCTGACAGTTATATTTCTCTATCGTGTCTCCCCTGATGATATGATTATTACACGAAAGTGAATTTGGGAACCTACCGTGTTTCATTTTCCCCGTGACTCATAGGAATAACTTGATCACGGGAAAGATTGTGATCCTTTCCAATATATATATATATATATATATATATATATATATATATATATATATATATATATATATATATATATATATATATATATATACCTGGGCATGAGAAGAAAGATCATGAGAGGCAAGTGTTTTGGGAGCAGCTGAATGAGTGTGTTAGTGGTTTTGATGCACGCGACTGGGTTATAGTATGGGGTGATTTGATTGCAAAGGTGAGTAATGTGGCAGTTGAGGGAATAATTGGTATACATGTGGTGTTCAGTGTTGTAAATGGAAATGGTGAAGAGCTTGTAGATTTATGTGCTAAAAAAGGACTGATGATTGGGAATACCTGGTTTAAAAAGCGAGATATACATAAGTATACTTATGTAAGTAGGAGAGATGGCCAGAGAGCATTATTGGATTACGTGTTAATTGACAGGCGCGCGAAAGAGAGACTTTTGGATGTTAATGTGCTGAGAGGTGCAACTGGAGGGATGTCTGATCATTATCTTGTGGAGGCAAAGGTGAAGATTTGTATGGGTTTTCAGAAAAGAAGAGTGAATGTTGGGGTGAAGAGGGTGGTGAGAGTAAGTGAGCTTGGGAAGGAGACTTGTGTGAGGAAGTACCAGGAGAGACTGAGTATAGAATGGAAAAAGGTGAGAGCAATGGAAGTAATGGGAGTGGGGGAGGAATGGGATGTATTTTGGGAATCAGTGATGGATTGCGCAAAAGATGCTTGTGGCATGAGAAGAGTGGGAGGTGGGTTGATTAGAAAGGGTAGTGAGTGGTGGGATGAAGAAGTAAGAGTATTAGTGAAAGAGAAGAGAGAGGCATTTG
Source organism: Panulirus ornatus (assembly GCF_036320965.1). Lineage (NCBI taxonomy): Eukaryota > Metazoa > Arthropoda > Malacostraca > Decapoda > Palinuridae > Panulirus > Panulirus ornatus. The sequence goes on from NC_092269.1 coordinate 25,483,771, forward strand.
GACGATTTTTGCAGGGAAAAAATGCAATTGAGTGGGAGACGTATAAAAGAAAGAGACAGGAGGTCAAGAGAAAGGTGCAAGAGGTGAAAAAAGGGCAAATGAGAGTTTGGGGTGAGAGAGTATCATTAAATTTTAGGGAGAATAAAAAGATGTTCTGGAAGGAGGTAAATAAAGTGCGTAAGACAAGGGAGCAAATGGGAACTTCAGTGAAGGGCGCAAATGGGGAGGTGATAACAAGTACTGGTGATGTGAGAAGGAGATGGAGTGAGTATTATGAAGGTTTGTTGAATGTGTTTGGTGATAGAGTGGCAGATATAGGGTGTTTTGGTCGAGGTGGTGGGCAAAGTGAGAGGGTTAGGGAAAATAATTTGGTAAACAGAGAAGAGGTAGTAAAAGCTTTGCGGAAGATGAGAGCCGGCAAGGCAGCAGGTTTGGATGGTATTGCAGTGGAATTTATTAAAAAAGGGGGTGACTGTATTGTTGACTGGTTGGTAAGGTTATTTAATGTATGTGTGACTCATGGTGAGGTGCCTGAGGATTGGCGGAATGCGTGCATAGTGCCATTGTACAAAGGCAAAGGGGATAAGAGTGAGTGCTCAAATTACAGAGGTATAAGTTTGTTGAGTATTCCTGGCAAATTATATGGGAGGGTATTGATTGAGAGGGTGAAGGCATGTACAGAGCATCAGATTGGGGAAGAGCAGTGTGGTTTCAGAAGTGGTAGAGGATGTGTGGATCAGGTGTTTGCTTTGAAGAATGCATGTGAGAAATACTTAGAAAAGCAAATGGATTTGTATGTAGCATTTATGGATCTGGAGAAGGCATATGATACAGTTGATAGAGATGCTCTGTGGAAGGTATTAAGAATATATGGTGTGGGAGGCAAGTTGTTAGAAGCAGTGAAAAGTTTTTATCGAGGATGTAAGGCATGTGTACGTGTAGGAAGAGAGGAAAGTGATTGGTTCTCAGTGAATGTAGGTTTGCGACAGGGGTGTGTGATGTCTCCATGGTTGTTTAATTTGTTTATGGATGGGGTTGTTAGGGAGGTGAATGCAAGAGTTTTGGAAAGAGGGGCAAGTATGAAGTCTGTTGGGGATGAGAGAGCTTGGGAAGTGAGTCAGTTGTTGTTCACTGATGATACAGCGCTGGTGGCTGATTCATGTGAGAAACTGCAGAAGCTGGTGACTGAGTTTGGTAAAGTGTGTGAAAGAAGAAAGTTAAGAGTAAATGTGAATAAGAGCAAGGTTATTAGGTACAGTAGGGTTGAGGGTCAAGTCAATTAGGAGGTGAGTTTGAATGGAGAAAAACTGGAGGAAGTGAAGTGTTTTAGATATCTGGGAGTGGATCTGGCAGCGGATGGAACCATGGAAGCGGAAGTGGATCATAGGGTGGGGGAGGGGGCGAAAATTCTGGGAGCCTTGAAGAATGTGTGGAAGTCGAGAACATTATCTCGGAAAGCAAAAATGGGTATGTTTGAAGGAATAGTGGTTCCAACAATGTTGTATGGTTGCGAGGCGTGGACTATGGATAGAGTTGTGCGCAGGAGGATGGATGTGCTGGAAATGAGATGTTTGAGGACAATGTGTGGTGTGAGGTGGTTTGATCGAGTAAGTAACGTAAGGGTAAGAGAGATGTGTGGAAATAAAAAGAGCGTGGTTGAGAGAGCAGAAGAGGGTGTTTTGAAATGGTTTGGTCACATGGAGAGAATGAGTGAGGAAAGATTGACCAAGAGGATATACGTGTCGGAGGTGGAGGGAAGGAGGAGAAGAGGGAGACCAAATTGGAGGTGGAAAGATGGAGTGAAAAAGATTTTGTGTGATCGGGGCCTGAACATGCAGGAGGGTGAAAGGAGGGCAAGGAATAGAGTGAATTGGAGCGATGTGGTATACCGGGGTTGACGTGCTGTCAGTGGATTGAATCAAGGCATGTGAAGCGTCTGGGGTAAACCATGGAAAGCTGTGTAGGTATGTATATTTGCGTGTGTGGACGTATGTATATACATGTGTATGGGGGTGGGTTGGGCCATTTCTTTCGTCTGTTTCCTTGCGCTACCTCGCAAACGCGGGAGACAGCGACCAAGCAAAAAAAAAAAAAAAAAATATATATAATATATATATATATATATATATATATATATATATATATATATATATATATATATATATATATATATATATATATATATATATATATATATATATATATATATATATATATATATATATATATATATATATATATATATATATATATATATATATATATATATATATATATATATATATATATATATATATATATATATATATATATATATATATATATATATATATATATGTATATATATATATATATATATATATATATATATATATATATATATATATATATATATATATATATATATATATATATATATATATATATATATATATATATATATATATATATATATATATATATATATATATATATATATATATATATATATATATATATATATATATATATATATATATATATATATATATATATATATATATTATATATATATATATATATATATATATATATATATATATATATATATATATATATATATATATATATATATATATATATATATATATATATATATATATATATATATATATATATATATATATATATATATATATATATATATATATATATATATATATATATATATATATATATATATATATATATATATTTGAGCACTCAGTTTTATCCCCTTTGTCTTTGTACACTGGCACTATGCAAGCATTCATCCAATTCTCAGGCACGTCACCATGAGTCATAATACATTAAGTAACCTTACCAACCTGTCACCAATACAGTCATCCCCTTTTTTAATAAATTCCACTGAGTATTCCTGGGAAATTATATTGGAGGTTATTGATTGAGAGGGTGAAGGCATGTACAGACCATCAGACTGGGGAAGAGCATTGTGGATTCAGAAGTGGTAGAGGATGTGTGGATCAGGAGTTTGCTTTGAAGAATGTATGTGAGAAATACTTAGAAAAGCAAATGGATTGGTATGTAGCATTTATGGATCTGGAAAAGGCATATGATAGAGTTCATAGAGATGCTCTGTGGAAGGTATTAAGAATATATGGTCTAGTAGGCAAGTTGTTAGAAGCAGTGAAAAGTTTTTATCGAGGATGTAAGGCATGTGTACGAGTAGGAAGAGAGGAAAGTGATTGGTTCTCAGAGAATGTACGTTTGCGGCAGGGGTGTGTGATGTCGCCATGGTTGTTTAATTTGTTTATGGATGGGGTTGTTAGAGAGGTGAATGCAAGAGTTTTAGAAAGAATGGCAAGTATGCAGTCTGTTGTGGATGAGAGAGCTCAGAAAGTGAGTCGTTGTTGTTCGCTGATGATAAGGCGCTGGTGGCTGATTCATGTGAGAAACTGCAGAAGCAAGTGGCTGAGTTTGGTAAAGTGTGTGAAAGAAGAAAGCCGAGAGTAATTGTCAATAAGAGCAAGGTTATTAGGTACAGTTGGGTTAAGGGACAAGTCAGTTCGGAGGTAGGTTTGAATGGAGAAAAACTGGAGGAAGTGAAGTGTTTTAGATATCTGGAAGTGGATTTGGCATAGGATGGAACAATGGAAGCGAAAGTGAATCATAGGGTGGAGGAGGGGGCGAAAGTTCTTGGAGCGTTGAAGAATGTGTTGAAGTTGAGAACATTATCGCGGAAAGCAAAAATGGGTACGTTTGAAGGAATAGTACTTCCAACAATGTTATATGGTTGCGAGGCGTGGGCTATGGATAGAGTTGTGCGGAGGAGGGTGGATGTGCTGGAAATAAGATGTTTGAGGACGATATGTGGTGTGAGGTGGCTTGATCGAGTAAGTAATACTAGGGTAAGAGAGATGTGTGGTAATAAAAAGAGTATGGTTGAGAGAGCAGAAGAGGGTGTTTTGAAGTGGTTTGGTCAGATGGAGAGAATGAGTGAGGAAAGATTTATCAAGAGGATATACGTGTCAGAGGTGGAGGGAAAGAGGAGAAGTGGGAGATCAAATTTTAGGTGGAAAGATGGACTGAGAAACATTTTGAGTGATCGGAGCCTGAACATGCAGGAGGATGAAAGGAGTGCAGGGAATAGAGTGAGTTGGACCGGTGTGGTATACCGGGGTCGACGTGCTGTCAGTAGATTGAACCAGGGCATGTGAAGCGTCCGGGGTAAACCATGGAAAGTTCTATGGTTCCTGGATGTGGAAAGGGAGCTGTGATTTCGGTGCATTATTACATGACAGTTAGAGACTGAGTGTGAACGAATGTGGCCTTTGTTGTCTTTTACTAGCGTTACCTCCCACACATGAGGGGGGAGTGGGTTGTTATTTTATGTGTGGCGGGGTGGCGATGGAAATGAATGAAGGCAGACATTATGAATTATGTTTATATATATATATATATATATATATATATATATATATATATATATATATATATACATATATATATATATATATATATATATATATATTTTTTTTTTTTTTTTTTTATACTTTGTCGCTGTCTCCCGCGTTTGCGAGGTAGCGCAAGGAAACAGACGAAAGAAATGGCCCAACCCCCCCCCATACACATGTATATACATACGTCCACACACGCAAATATACATACCTACACAGCTTTCCATGGTTTACCCCAGACGCTTCACATGTCTTGATTCAATCCACTGACAGCACGTCAACCCCGGTATACCACATTGCTCCAATTCACTCTATTCCTTGCCCTCCTTTCACCCTCCTGCAAGTTCAGGCCCCGATCACACAAAATCTTTTTCACTACATCTTTCCACCTCCAATTTGGTCTCCCTCTTCTCCTTGTTCCCTCCACCTCCGACACATATATCCTCTTGGTCAACCTTTCCTCACTCATTCTCTCCATGTGCCCAAACCATTTCAAAACACCCTCTTCTGCTCTCTCAACCACGCTCTTTTTATTTCCACACATCTCTCTCACCCTTACGTTACTTACTCGATCAAACCACCTCACACCACACATTGTCCTCAGACATCTAATTTCCAGCACATCCATCCTCCTGCGCACAACTCTATCCATAGCCCACGCCTCGCAACCATACAACATTGTTGGAACCACTATTCCTTCAAACATACCCATTTTTGCTTTCCGAGATAATGTTCTCGACTTCCACACATTCTTCAAGGCTCCCAGAATTTTCGCCCCCTCCCCCACCCTATGGTCCACTTCTGCTTCCATGGTTCCATCCGCTGCCAGATCCACTCCCAGATATCTAAAACACTTCACTTCCTCCAGTTTTTCTCCATTCAAACTCACCTCCCAATTGACTTGACCCTCAACCCTACTGTACCTAATAACCTTGCTCTTATTCACATTTACTCTTAACTTTCTTCTTCCACACACTTTATCAAACTCCGTCACCAGCTTCTGCAGTTTCTCACATGAATCAGCCACCAGCGCTGTATCATCAGCGAACAACAACTGACTCACTTCCCAAGCTCTCTCATTCCCAACAGACTTCATACTTGCCCCTCTTTCCAAAACTCTTGCCTTTACCTCCCTAACAACCCCATCCATAAACAAATTAAACAACCATGGAGATATCACACACCCCTGCCGCAAACCTACATTCACTGAGAACCAATCACTTTCCTCTCTTCCTACACGTACACATGCCTTACATCCTCGATAAAAACTTTTCACTGCTTCTAACAACTTGCCTCCCACACCATATATTCTTAATACCTTCCACAGAGCATCTCTATCAACTCTATCATATGCCTTCTCCAGATCCATAAATGCTACATACAAATCCATTTGCTTTTCTAAGTATTTCTCACATACATTCTTCAAAGCAAACACCTGATCCACACATCCTCTACCACTTCTGAAACCACACTGCTCTTCCCCAATCTGATGCTCTGTACATGCCTTCACCCTCTCAATCAATACCCTCCCATACAATTTACCAGGAATATATATATATATATATATATATATATATATATATATATATATATATATATATATATATATATTATTCCTGGGGATAGGGGAGAAAGAATACTTCCCACGCATTCCCTGCGTGTCGTAGAGGGCGACTAAAAAGGGAAGGGGGGGGGGGGGGTCTGGAAATCCTATCCTCTCTTTTTATTTTTTTTTCCAAAGGAAGGAACAGAGAAGGGGGCCAGGTGAGGATATTCCCTCAGCGGCCCAGTCCTCTGTTCTTAACGCTACCTCGCTGAGGCGGGAAATGGCGAATAGTATGAAAAAAATATATATATAAATATATATATATATATACATATATATATATATATATATATATATATATATATATATATATATATATATATATATATATATATATATATATATATATATATATATATATATATATATATATATATATATATATATATATATATATATATATATATATATATATATATATATATATATATATATATATATACATATATATATATATATATATATATATATATATATATATATATATATATATATATATATATATATATATATATATATATATATATATGTATGTATGTATGTATATATATATATATTCTTTCTTTCTTTTCTTTCAAACTATTCGCCATTTCTTGCGTTAGCAAGGTAGCGTTAAGAACAGTGAACTGGGACTCTGAGGGAATATCCTCACCTGGCCCCCTTCTCTGTTCCCTCTTTTGGAAAATTAAAAAAAAAAACGAGAGGGGAGGATTTCCAGCCACCCCGCTCCCTCCCCTTTTAGTCGCCTTTTACGACACGCAGGGAATATGTAGGAAGTATTCTTTCTCTCCTATCCTATATATGAATATACATATATATATATATATATATATATATATATATATATATATATATATATATATATATATATATATATATATATATATATATATATATATATATATATATATATATATTATCCCTGGGTATAGGGGAGAAAGAATACTTCCCACGCATTCCTCACGAGTCGTAGAAGGCGACTAAGGGGGACGGGAGCCGGGGGCCAGAAACCCTCCCCTCCTTGTATCTTAACTTTCTGAGATGGGAAACAGAAGAAGGAGTCACGCGAGAAGTGCTCATCTTCCTCGCAGGCTCAGAGTGGGGTGTTTAAAAGTGTGTTGATGTAACAAAGATGTCAAAAAAGGAGAGATAGGTAGTATTTTTGAGGAAAGGAACCTGGATATTATGGCTCTGAGTGAAACGAAGATCAAGGGTAAAGGCGGAGAGTGGTTTGGGAATGTCTTGGGAGTAAAGTCAGGGGTTAGTGAGAGGACAAGAGCAAGGGAAGGAGTAGCACTACTCCTGAAACAGTTGTGGGAGTATGTGATAGAATGTAAGAAAGTAAATTCTAGATTAATATGGGTAAAACTGAAAGTTGATGGAGATAGATGGGTGATTATTGGTGCATATGCACCTGGGCATGAGAAGAATGATCATGAGAGGCAAGTGTTTTGGGAGCAGCTGAATGAGTGTGTTAGTGGTTTTGATGCACAAGACCGGATATAGTGATGGGTGATTTGAATGCAAAGGTGAGTAATGTGGCAGTTGAGGTATACATGGGATGTTCAGTGTTGTAAATGGAAATAGTGAAGAGCTTGTAGATTTATGTGCTGAAAAAGGACTGATGATTGGAAATACGTGGTTTAAAAACCAAGATATACATAAGTATATGGGAGAAAGTATACTTCCCACGCATTCCTCACGCGTCGTAGAAGGCGACTAAAGGGGACGGGAGCGGTGGGCCAGAAACCCTCCCCTCCTTGTATTTTAACTTTCTAAAAGGGGAAACAGAAGAAGGAGTCACGCGAGGAGTGCTCATCCTCCTCGAAGGCTCAGATTTGGGTGTCTAAATGTGTGTGGATGTAACCAAGATGAGAAAAAAGGAAAGATAGGTAATATGTTTGAGGAAAGGAACCTGGATGTTTTGGCTCTGAGTGAAACGAAGCTAAAGGGTAAAGGGGAAGAGTGGTTTGGGAATGTCTTGGGAGTAAAATCAGGGGTTAGTGAGAGGACAAGAGCAAGGGAAGGAGTAGCACTACTCCTGAATCAGGAGTTGTGGGAGTATGTGATAGAATGTAAGAAAGTAAATTCTAGATTAATATGGGTAAAGCTGAAAGTTGATGGAGAGAGATGGGTGATTATTGGTGCATATGCACCTGGGCATGAGAAGAAAGATCATGAGAGGCAAGTGTTTTGGGCGCAGCTGAATGAGTGTGTTAGTGGTTTTGATGCACAAGACCGGGTTATAGTGATGGGTGATTTGAATGCAAAGGTGACTAATGTGGCAGTTGAGGGAATAATTGGTATACATGGGGTGTTCAGTGTTGTAAATGGAAATAGTGAAGAGCTTGTAGATTTATGTGCTGAAAAAGGACTGATGATTGGAAATACGTGGTTTAAAAACCAAGATATACATAAGTATAGGGGAGAAAGAATACTTCCCACGGATTCCTCACGTGGCGTAGAAGGCGACTAAAGGGGTCGGGAGCGGGGGGGCTGGAAACCCTCCCCTCCTTGTATTTTAACTTTCTAAAAGGGGAAACAGAAGAAGGAGTCACGCGAGGAGTGCTCATCCTTCTCGAAGACTCAGATTGGGGTGTCTAAATGTGTGTGGATGTAACCAAGATGAGAAAAAAGGAGAGATAGTAATATGTTTGAGGAAAGGAACCTGGATGTTTTGGCTCTGAGTGAAACGAAGATCAAGGGTAAAGGGGAAGAGTGGTTTGGGAATGTCTTAGGAGTAAAGTCAGGGGTTAGTGAGAGGACAAGAGCAAGGGAAGGAGTAGCAATACTCCTGAATCAGGAGTTGTGGGAGTATGTGATAGAGTGTAATAAAAGTAAATTCTAGATTAATATGGGTAAAACTGAAAGTTGATGGAGAGAGATGGGTGATTATTGGTGCATATGCACCTGGGCATGAGAAGAAAGATCATTAGAGGCAAGCGTTTTGGGAACAGCTGAATGAGTGTGTAAGTGGTTTTGATGCAAAAGACCGGGTTATAGTGATGTGTAATTTGAATGCAAAGGTGAGTAATGTGGCAGTTGAAGGAATAATTGGTATACATGGGGTGTTCGGTGTTGTTAATGGAAATGGTGAAGAGCTTGTAGATTTATGTGCTGAAAAAGGACTGGTGATTGGGAATACCTGGTTTAAAAAGCGAGATATACATAAGTATACGTATGTAAGTAGGAGAGATGGCCAGAGAGTGTTATTGGATTACGTGTTAATTGACAGGCGCGCGAAAGAGAGACTTTTGGATGTTAATGTGCTTAGAGGTGCAACTGGAGGGATGTCTGATCATTATCTTGTGGAGGCGAAGGTGAAGATTTGTATGGGTTTTCAGAAAAGAAGAGAGAATGTTGGGGTGAAGAGGGTGGTGAGAGTAAGTGAGCTTGGGAAGGAGACTTGTGTGAGGAAGTACCAGGAGACACTTAGTAGAGAATGGAAAAAGGTGAGAACAAAGAAGGTAAGGGGTGTGGGGGAGGAATGGGATGTATTTAGGGAAGCAGTGATGGCTTGCGCAAAAGATGCTTGTGGCAAGAGAAGCGTGGGAGGTGGGTTGATTAGAAAGGGTAGTGAGTGATGGGATGAAGAGGTAAGATTATTATTGAAAGAGAAGAGAGAGGCATTTGTACGATTTTTATTGGGAAAAAATGCAAATAAGTGAGAGATGTATAAAAGAAAGAGACAGGAGGTCAAGAGAAGGGTGCTAGAGGTGAAAAAGAGGGCGGGTGAGAGTTGGGGTGAGAGAGTATCATTAAATTTTAGGGAGAATAAAAAGATTTTTGGAAGGAGGTAAATAAAGTACGTAAGACAAGGGAGCAAATGGGAACTTCAGTGAAGGGGGCTAATGGAGAGGTGATAACAAGAAGTGGTGATGTGAGAAGGAGATAGAGTGAGTATTTTGAAGGTTTGTTGAATGTGTATGATGATAGAGTGGCAGATATAGGGTGTTTTGGTCGAGGATGTGTGCAAAGTGAGAGGGTTAGGGAAAATGATTTGGTAAACAGAGAAGAGGTAGTAAAAGCGTTGCGGAAGATGAAAGCCGGCAAGGTAGCGGGTTTGGATGGTATTGCAGTGGAATTTATTAAAAAAGGGGTGACTGTTTTGTTGACTGGTTGGTAAGGTTATTGAATGTATGTATCATTCATGGTGAGGTGCCTGAGGATTGGCGGAATGCTTGCATAGTGCCATTGTACAAAGGCAAAGGGGATAAGAGTGAGTCCTTAAATTACAAAGGTATAAGTTTGTTGAGTATTCCTGATAAATTATATGGGAGGGTATTGATTGAGAGGGTGAAGGCATGTACAGAGCATCAGATTGGGGAAGAGCGGTGTGGTTTCAGAAGTGGTAGAGGATGTTTGGGTCAGGTGTTTGCTTTGAAGAATGTATGTGAGAAATACTCAGAAAAGCAAATAGATTTGTATGTAGGATTTATGGATCTGGAGAAGGCATATGATAGAGTTGATAGAAAATGCTCTCAAGGTACTAAGAAATTTGGTGTGGGAGGCAAGTTGTTAAAGCAGTGAAAAAACTTTTATCTAGGAAAGGGAAGGCATGTGTACGGGATAGGAAGAGAGGAAAGTGATTGGGTTTTCCCGTGAATGTAGGTTTACGGCAGGGGGGTGTGATTCTCCAAAGGGTTTTTTAAAAGGGGGTTTTGGATGCTTATTAGGGAGGTGAATGCAAGAGTTTTTGAAAACCCGGGGCAAGTATGCATCTGTTTTTTTGATGAAGATGGGGAAATGAGTCAGTTGTTGTTCCTGATGAACAGCGCTGGGGGCTTTATTCAAAAGTGAGAAACTCAGAAGTGGTGACTGAAATTTGGGAAAAGGTGTGAAAGAAGAAAGTTAAGAGTAATGTGAATAAGACAAGGCTATTAGGTACAGTAGGGGTTTAGGGGTCAAGTCAAACTGGGAGGTAAGTTTCAATGGAGCAAAACTAGAGAAAGTAAAGTGTTTTAATATCTGGGAGTGGGTCTGGGAGCGGATGGAACCAAGGAAGGGGAAGTAAATCAAGGGTGGGGGAAGGGGGGAACCCTAGGAGCCTTTAAGAATGTGTGGGAAATTGAGAAAATTATCTCGGAAGCAAAAAATCGGTATATTTTTAAGGAATAGTGGTTCCCCCAAAATTTTATGGTTCGAAGGGGTGGGCTATGGATAGAGTTTTTGCGGGGGAGGGTGGGTGTCGGAAATGAGAAAGTGAGGAAATAAGTGGTTTGAGGTGGGGTTTTTTCGATAAGTAATGTTTGGTAAGGAGACTGAGAAATAAAAAAAGAGCGTGTTGAGAGAGCAGAAGGGGTGTTTTTAAATGGTTTCGGGACGGGGAGAAGTGTGAGGAAAGATTGGGCCAAGAGGATATATTTCGGAGTGGGGAACAGGAGAAGTGGGAGACGAAATTGGAGGTGAAAGATGGATGAAAAAGATTTGTTTTGATCGGGCCTGAACGTGCAGGAGTGTCAAGGCGGGCAAGAACGAGTGAATTGGATCGAGTGTATCCCGATTTGACGTGGTCAATGGATTATTCAGGGCATGTGAAGCGTCTGGGTAACCAAAGGAAAGTTTTTTGTGGGGCCTGGATTAAAGGAGTTGTGGTTCGGGCATTATTGCAGAAAGCTGAGATGAGTAAAGCGAAGGGGGCCTTTGTTGTCTTTCCGCCCAGCTTCGCGCAAAATGAGGGGGGGGGATTTTAAATATGTGTGTGGGGGGGGGGGGGGTTGGGGGGGGGAGTAGGGGCAACAGTGTAAAATGGTGCAGTGTGAATATGTGTGTGTCTTGTGTGTATATTGTGTGTACGTTGGGATTGGTGGGTTGTTGTATGCGTGTGTGCGTGCTTTGGTGTGGGGGTGTGTTGGCCATTTTTTCGTCTGTTCCTTTGCATATATATTATATATATATATATATAAAATATATTAAATATATATAAATATATTATAATATAAAAATATAATATTATAATATAATATATATATATATATTATAATAATAATATATTTAAAATAATATACTCTTATTAATAATATATATAAATATATATGCTATGTTGGAAATATTAAAAAAAAATATATATATATATAGATATATATATATAAATATAAATAAAATAATATTTTATATATATAATATATAATATAAAATATATATAATATAAATATATTATGCATATGAACGGGGCACCTCCATAGGAAAATACAAACCTCCAACAGCCAGGACGCCTTTGGGAAAACCCACGCCAAAGCGGAATGCTTAAACCCCCAAAGGCTTGGATGTATATACAGGCCTTTCCTTATCCCCCAAGCCCCGATCACAAAAAAAATCTTTTTCACTCCATCTTTCCCCCCTTTCCCAAATTTTGGGCCCCCCCACCCCTTTCTCCTTTCGTTCCCCCCTCCACCTCCCACACAAAATATCCTCTTTTTCAAAAAAAAACTTTCCCACCCTTTTTCTCCCCTGTGCCCAAACCATTTTAAAACAAAAAAAACCCCTCTTCTGCTCTCTCACCACCCCCTCTTTGTATTTCCACACATCCTCTTACACCTCGTAAAATTACTCGATCAATCCACCTCACACCCACATTGTCCTCAAACATCTCCCTTTTTCCCGCACAAAACCATCCCTTTTTCCTTTTGCACAACCTTTTATCCATAGTCCCCCCCCCCCTCGCAACATACACCCTGTTGGATCCCTTATTCTTCAAAACATACCCATTTTTGCTTCCCCGGGTAATGTTCTCGACTTCCACACATTCTTCAAGGCTCCCAGGATTTTTTGCCCCTCCACCCTATGATTCACTTCGCTTCCATGGTTTTTCCAAACCGCTGCCAAGGGTCCACTCAAATTCCCCAACACAAGTTAAGGTTACAATTAAATGTATGGAAGTTATGTGTGTAGACGTTGTAGTTGTTCTAAAGAGTCACAACGTACTCCTCAGGTACATGTATAGTAATATAGAACGTTCAAAAGTGTAGAAATGTAATACTAACAAGAGGTGATACTTTGTCCTAACCGACCGGGCTTGAGGTCTGGTTAGAAAAATGTTAACTACTGCACGTTAAGTAGAAAGATCTTCTGAACTGTAAATGAAAAACTCGAGTATTATAGAAGTAATGCTAGGGTATAAAAAAATAGTGCGGTCTACCCAATCAAGTAAAATATGGCTCGAGCCATACTCACTTTAAATCGGCACACCTACGTGTTGATGAGAACCTACGATATGTGATACACCCCCCACTGGCACAAGTTCCAATGGGATACACAACTGGACCCAGCCTACCTCATACACCACAGCCCATCTAAAGCCACGACCCTCAAAACAACTAGACCATCTACAAGTACGACTACGACAAAACAATAGGATACTCCAATACGTCTGTGATCCCACATACCGTCCCAGACCCCCGTCCTAAAACGACCCACATAATCACCACTACCAGGTAACGACGTATCCCGTCAACGTCAAGAACTATACCCATACCAAATCTGTAACCTACCAGTAAAACCCCCAACTATATGCTACACCACCACTTAACTCTCTTGCTGACTGTACTCTGGGGAATATTTCCAAGAAGGGCGTGGGAGGGTAATCAACAATCTAAAAGAAACACAGCAATCATTGTTAGTTGCGGTTAGTGGGGGTAATGCGGTGGTTCAGGCGGGTTCTCTCTCGGTGAGATGGTGGGTTGTGTTTGGGGGTGCGGAGTGGAAACTGGGGGGTGGGACGTCTCCTCTTTCGACAATAATAAAAACATAAGTCTTATGGTTAAAAAGTGGGTACAGTGTTGTACACTGTCGTAGATAAGGGCTGGTGGGGTACTCCCATTTAAACTTGCTCCTTCTGGAGGTACCAAAACGATATATTTTCTTACTACTCTGACTATATACATCTGATGCTACCTCACTAGGAGTAGTTGAACTCCTTGTTGCAGAAATAAGGTAGTTGGCTAGTTGTGTGGGGTAGTTGGTAAGAACCCCTCTCCCAACCTCCCTCAAATATACTCTTATATAAATATAATCCTACCCCAACCCCCTTCTACCTCCCCGCGCACAAAACCCCTCCCGCCACTACACATTAGCACATGCCTACCCCACTCCGACCACTCCCTAACGCCTCCCGACCCACCCCCCCCCCACATTACCGTCCAAACACCCACTTGCACTCTATCAGGTTGTGCACGAGAAGGGGGGGGGTGGGGGGGGGGGGGGGGGGGGGGGGGGGGGGGGGGGGGGGGGGGGGGGGGGGGGGGGGGGGGGAAAAATTATCATGTAAACTATACATACACCTAAAACCAACCCGACCCTCTCACCCCCAAACACCCCCCCCCACCCGACTCAGCGGTGAGCCACCGACGCCCGTCCCCCCCCCTACCCTAACCCCCCCCACTCACCCCAGACACCAGACTTACCCCCCTTCCCACTCCCCTCCCAGCGACACCCACACCCCCCACGTACCTCCCCACGACCCCCTCTATCCTACCCAAACTCGAAAGAACAGCAAAAAATATGTAAAAACCCTCCCAGCCGCCCTCCCCAAACCCACCACCCCCCGTCGCCACGCACCACCCCCCGCCCCCCCGCACCGTCTCATCCGCACCCTCACCCCCGCTCGCCCAGTCCCTCCAACACACCCCACCATCGCCAAGATCCCCATGCACATCAACACAATTACGCTCTTCACTTTCTTCTTCCACACCCTTTACCAAACTCAGTCACCAGCTCTGCAGTTTCTCACATAATCAGCCACCAGCGATGTAATACATCAGCGAACAACAACTGACTCAACTTTCCCAAGCTACTCTCATTCCCAACGACTTCAATACCTTGCCCCTCTTTCCAAAACTCCTTGCATTTACATCCTAACAACCCCTCGTTAAACACTTTAAACAACCAAGGAGACATCACACACCCCTGCCGCAAACCAACATTTCACTGAGAACAATCACTTCTCTCTCTTCGTACACTACACCATGCCCTTACAATCCCTCGGATAAAAAACCTTTTCACTGCTTCAACAACTTGCTCCCACATCATATTATTCTTAAGACCTTCCACAGAGTCATCCTCATCAACTCGATCATATGCCCTTGCTCCAGATTCCATAATGCTACATACAAATCCATTTTGCTTTTCCTAAGTATTTTCACATACATTCTTCAAGCAACACCTGATCCACACACCTCTACCACTTCTGAAACACACTGCTCTTCCCCAATCTGATGCTCTGTACATACTTCACACCTCTCAATCAATACCCTCCCATATAATGTACCAGGAACACTCAACAATCTTATACCTTTGTAATTTGAGCACTCACGCTTATCCCCGTTGCCTTTGTTACAATGGCGACTATGCACGGGAATCCGCAATCTCAGGCACCTCATAACATGAGTCCATACATACATTAAATAACCTTACCAACAGTCAATAATACACCATCCCCTTTTTTAATAAATTCCCACTGCAATGCCATCCAAACCTGCTGCCTTGCCTGCTTTCATCTTCCGCAAGCATTTACTACCTCTTCTCTTTTTACCAAATCATTTTTTTGAATAACCCTCTCACTTTGCACACCACCTCGACCAAAAACACCCTATATCTGCCACTCTATCAGCAAACACATGCACAAACCATCAAAATACACACTCCATCCTCCTTCTCCACATCACCACTATTTTGTATCTTGTTATCACCTCCCCCAATAAGTGCGCCCTTCAACTGAAGTTACCTATTTGCTCCCTTGGTCTTACGCACTTTATTTACCTCCTTCCAGAACACTTTTTATCTCCTAAAATTTAATGATACAACTCTCACCCCAACTCTCATTTGCGCCTTTTTTTCCACCTCTTGCACCTTTCTCTTGACCTCCTGTCCCTTTTCTTTTAATACCAATTCCCGTCCCACTCATTGCATTTTTTCCCTGGCAAAACTCGCCACATGCCTCTCTCTTCTCTTTCACTAATAATCTTACTTCTTCAATACCCACCACTCACTACACTTTCTAATCAACCCACCTCCCACTCTTCTCATGGCCAAAAGCATCCTTTTGCGCAATCCATAAAAACAAAAATATCACTGATTGGCCAAAATTTACTATCCCATTCCCTCCCTCCACGCCCCTTACTTCCATTGTTCTCACCTTTTCCATCTGTACTCAGTCTCATCCTGGGTACTCCTCACACAAGTCTCCTTTCCCAACTCAACTTACTCATCACCACCTGTATTCTCCCCAACATTCACTCTTCCATGATCCAAACGGGGATAATGGAACTCGAAAAGTTCCCAGTGCACTTTCGTGTAATAATCTCATCAATCACGTGACAACTAGAGAGAAAATAAGCAGTTAGTTGAACATACAGCGAAGAGACGAAGCTAGACGCCATTTGTAAACCAGTGATTGTCACATTGTCACAACCACATGTTTACCAAATGGCGTCCCTTCCTTCGTCTCTTCGATGTATATCAACTGACTTTTATATTTCTTTCTTGGGTCTCCCCTGAATGATGTGTTTATTACACGAAATTGCACTTGGTTTACTTTTGGCGTGTTTTATTTTTCCCCCCCCCCACCGTGACTCATAGGAATATCTTGATCACGCTCAAATGACATCCTTTCCATGTATATATATATATATATATATATAGTATATATATATATATATATATATATATATATATATATAATATATATATATATATATTACATATATTGTTTTTTTTTTTTTTTCATAACTATTCGCCATTTCCCCCGCGATAGCGAGGTAGCGTTAAGAACTGAGGACTGGGACTTTGAGGGAATACCTCACCTGGCCCCCTTCTCTGTTCCTTCTGTGTGGAAAATTAAAAAATTAAAAACGAGAGGGGAGATTTCCACCCCCCCGCTCCCTTCCCGTTTAGTCGCCTCTTTCTACGAACACGCAGGGGAATACGTGGGAAAGTATTCTTTCTCCCCTATCCCCAGGGATAAAAGAAAATATATATTTATACGATATAGAATGTATTAATATATAAGAATAATAGAAATGTATATATCTAGATGATGTTAAGAAATAAATTCCTCGATAATGTGGGTAAAATTGAAAGTTGATGGAGAGAGGGTGGGGTTGATTATTGGGGCATATGCAACCTGGGCATGAGAAGAAAGATCAATGAGAGGCAAGTTTTTGGGAGCAGCAACAGAGAGTTTAGCGTTTTGATGCACGGACCGGGTTATAGTGATGGGTGATTTGAATGCAAAGGTGAGTAATGTGGCAGTTGAGGGAAACAATTGGTATCATGGGTGTATCAGTGTTGTCAAAATATGGAAATGGTGAAGAGCTTGTAGATTTAATGTGCTGAAAAAGGACTAGATGATTGGGAAACCTCGGTTAAACAGCGGATATACATAAGTAATACTTATTAAGTAGGAGAGATGGCCAGAGAAGCGTAATGGATTACGTGTTAATTGACAGCGTGCGAAAGAGAGACTTTTGGATGTTTATAGTGCCTGAAGAGGTGCAACTGGAAGGGATGTCTGATCATTATCTTTTTGGAGGCTAAGGTTGAAGATTAGTATGGGTTTTCAGAAAAGAGGAGTGAAAATGTTGGTGAAGAAGGTGGTGAAGAGTAAGTGAGCTTGGGAAGAGACCTGTGTGGGGAAGTACCAAGGAAGACTGTGTACAAATGGAGAAAAGGTTAGAACAATGGGAAGTAAGGGGGGTCGGGGAGGAATGGATGTATAATAGGGAATCAGTGATGGATCGCAAAAGAATGCTTGAGGCATGAAAGAGTGGGAAGGTGGCTGTAGAGAAAGGGTAGTGAGTGGTGGGATGAAGAAGGTAAGAGTATTAGTGAAAGAGAAGAGAGAGGCATTTGGACGATTTTTTCAGGGAAAAAATGCAATTGGTGGGAGAAGTATAAAAGAAATAAAAGAGGACAGGAGGTCGAAGAGAAAGGGCAAGAGGTGAAAAAAAAGGCACATAGAGAGTTGGGCGAGAGACACAGTAACCTTTTTAGGGAGAATAAAAAGATGTTCTGGAAATGAGGGAAATAGGTGCGTAAGACCAGGAGCATATGGGGCAACTATCAGTGCAGGGCGTAAATGGGGGCGGTGAAACCAAGTAGCGGTGATGTGATCAAGAGATGGAATGAGTATTTTGAAGGTTGTTGCATGTGTCTGATGACAGAGTGGCAGATATAGGGTTGTTTAGGACAGAGGTGGTGTGCAAAGTGAGAGGGTTAGGGGGAAAAAGATTTGGTAAACAGAGAAGAGGTACGTAAAAGCGTTGCGGAAGAATAAAGCCGGCACGGCAGCAGGTTTGGATGTGTATTGCAGAGGGAATTTATTAAGAAAGGGGTGACTGAATTTGTTGACTGGTTGGTAAGGTTAGTTAATGTATGTATGACTCTGGTGAGTGCCTGAGATTGGCGGAAATGCGTGCATAGTGCCATTGACAAAGCAAAGGGGAGATAAGAGTGGAGTGCTCAAATTACAGAGGTAATAAGTTTAGTTGAGTATTCCTGGTAAAATTAATATGGGAGGGTATTGATGGAGAAGGGGTGGAAAGGCATGCACAGACATCAGATGGGGAAGAGCAGTGCGGTTTCAGAAGTGGTAAGAGGATGTGGATCAGGTGTTGCTATGAAAATGTATGTGAGAAATACTTCGAAAAGCAAATGGATTTGTATTAGCATTTATGGCTCCTCGAGAAGGCAGATGATATAGTTGATAGAGCTAGCTCTGTGGAAGTATTAAGAAAATATGTGTGGGAGCAAGTTGTTAGAAGCAGTGAAAAGTTTTAATCGGGGAGGAGTGTAAGGCATGTGTAAGGTGTAGGAGAGAGGAAATGAATGGTTCTCAGGAATGTAGGTATGCGGCAGGGTGTGTGAGGGTCTCCATGGTTGTTTAATTTGTTTTTTGGATGGGGTTAAAGGGAGGTTAATGCAATGGTTTTGGAAAAAGGGGCAAGTATGAAATTTTGTTGGGGATGAGAGGATTTGGGGAAAGGGGTCAATGTTTGGTTTTGCTGATGATACCCGGCTGGTGGCTGGGTTCCGTGAGAAACTGGGAGGGAAACTGGTGGGTGAGTTTGGTAAAGTTGGGGTGGAAAAAAGAAGTTAAGAGTAATGTGAAAAGGGGCAAGGTTTTTAGGTACCAAAGGGGTTTTGGGGCAAGTCCAAAAAGGGGGGTGGGTTTAAAAGGGCCCAAAAAAAAAGGAAAATAAGTGTTTTAGTATTTGGAGTGGACCCGGCAGGGATGGAACCATGGAAGGGGAAGTAAATCATAGGGTGGGGGGGAAGGGGCGAAAACCCTGGAGCCTTGAAGAAGTGGGGAAAGTTGAGAAAAATTATCTCGGAAAGCAAAAAAATAGGTAAATTTAAAGGGAAATTTGGGGTTTTCCCAAGTTTTATGGTTGCGGGGCGTGGGCAAAGGATAAGTTGTGGGGAGGAGGGGGGATGTGCGGGAAAAAGAGATTTTTTGAGGAAATAAGGGGGTGTGGGGTGGTTTGATCGAGTAAGAAAATTTTAGGGAAAGAAGACGTGGGGGAAAAAAAAAACGAGCGGGGTTGAGAGAGCAGAAGGGGTGTTTTGAAAGGGTTTTGGGCACGGGGAGAGAATGGTGAGGAAAGTTTGACCAAGAGGATATATGGTCGGGGGTGGAGGGAAAGGAGAAGTGGGAAACAAAATTGGAGGGGGAAAGATGGAGTGAAAAAGATTTTGTTGGCGGGGCCTGAACGTGAGGAGTGTAAAAGGCGGGAAAGGGAAACAGAGTAAATTGGGAAACCCGTTTGTTTTTAAAGGGGGTTTGGACGTGCTGTCAATGGTTTGAATAGGGCATGTGAAGCCCCGGGGGAAAAACCGGGAAAATTTTCTGTGGGGCCTGTTTAAAAAAGGGGAGTTTTTTTTTTCGGGCATTATTCATGCCCAGCTGGAACTGAGTGTGAGCGAAGGGGGCCCTTTGTTGTCTTTTTCCCCGGGCCTCGCGCCCATGAGGGGGGGGGGGGATTAACTGGTGTGTGTGGGGGGGGGGGGGGTGAGTGGGGGCAGACAGGGGGGAATTGGTTGGTGTGTTGTATATGTTTTGTGTTGTGTGTGAAATTTATGGGTGAAACGTTGGGATTTGGGTGTGAAATGTTTTCTTTTGTGTGGCGGGGCATGTGTGTGGGGGTGTGTTTGGGCCCATTTCTTTCGTCTTTTTTTCCTTGGATATATATATATTATAAAATATATATTTATATTTTTATATTTATATATATATTATTATATATATAATTATTTATATATAAAATATTTTTAATATATAATAATTTTATCCCTGGGGTTTTGGGTTTAAAGAAAACTTCCCGTTTTCCCCTTTTTTGTGTAAAAAGGCGACAAAAAGGGGGAGGGGCGGGGCGCGGAAACCCTTTCCCCCTCTCTTTTTTTTTTTTTTTTTTTTTTTTTTTCCCAAAAAAAAGGAACAGGGGAATTTGGGGCCCAGGTGGGGGAAATTCCCTAAAAAGGCCCAGCCCTCTTTTCCCTTAAAACGTTCCCTCGTAATGGGGGGAAATGGGAATATTTTAAAAGAAAAAAAGAAAGATAATATAATAATAATAAAAATTTATAAATATATAAAAATTTTATTATTATATATATATATATATTATATATATGCAAAAGTGTGTGTATATAAAAAATATAAAATATATATATAAATATATAATATATATATGCATATAAAACGCGCCCCCTTCTAGGACTAAAAAACCTTCCAACAGCCAGGATCAAACCCCTGGGCCCATTTGTGCAAGAGGCGGCAGCTAACCGCTGGGGAGGGGGAAGTATATACAGGCCCCTTTTCCCCCCCCTTGCATTTCCCGCGGGGCCCCGATCAAAAAAAAATTTTTTTTCACTCCATTTTTCCACCTAAAATTTTGGGTTTCTCCCACTTCTCCTCGTCCCCCCACCTCCGACACATATTTTCCACTTGTTAAATCTTTCCTCATATTCTCTCCATGTCCAAACCATTTTTAAAACACCCTCTTCTGCCCCTCTCAACCAAAGCTCTTTGAAATTTTTACCCATCTCTCTTAAACCCCCACGTTCCCTTTCTCATCCCAAACCACATAAAACCAAAACATTGTCCTCAAAATCTCATTTCCCGCACATTTCCCTCCCCCTGTGCACAACTTTTAACCATTGTCCACCCTCGCCCCATACAACCTTTTTTGGATTTCCCCTATTCCTTCAAAAAAATAACCCCTTTTTGCTTTCCCAAAAATTTTTCTGACTTCCCCACATTCTTTAAGGGGACCCCGGTTTTTTGCCCCCCCCCCACCCTATGATTAAAAACCGCTTCCAAAGGTTTTCCCTCCGCTGCCCCGAAAACCAATTCCCCGATATCTAAAAAAAACTTTACTTCATCCAGTTTTGCTCCATTTAAAAATTACCTCCCCAATTTACTTGACCCTCAACCCTACTGTACTAATAACCTTGCTCTTTTTCCCCAATTTTTCTCTTAACTTTCTTCTTCCCCACACTTTACCCAAAAACCCGTCACCAGCTTCTCAGTTTCTCACATGAATTTAGCCACCAGCCCAATGTTTTATCACGAAAAAAACAACTGACTCAAATTTCCCAAAATCCTCATCCCCAACCCGACTTCATACTTGCCCCTCTTTCCAAAAAATCTTGCCCTTTACATCCTAACAACCCCAACCATAAAAAATTTAAACAAAACCCTGGAGACATCACAACCCCGCCCCAAACCTACATTCACTGGGGAAAACCCAAACACTTTCTCTCTTCGTTCACTACACATGCCCTTTTTTCTCGTAGAAACTTTTCAAATGTTCTAACAATTGCCTTTCCCCCATCAAAATATTCTTTTAAAACCTTTCCCCAGAGCATCTCTATCAACTCTATCATAGGCCCTTTTCCAGATCCCAAAAAAGGGTACATACAAATCCATTTTTCTTTTCTAATATTTCTCACAAACATTCTTCAAAGCTAACACTGATCCAACATCTTTCTACCATTCTAAAAACCACACGCTCTTCCCCAATCTGATCCCTCTGTACATCCCTTTTCCCCCCTCTCAATAAATTACCCCCCCATATAATTTACCGGGAAACCACTCAACAATTTTTTTACCTTTGAAATTTTGGGAGCACTCATTCTTTTTCCCTTTCCCTTTGTCAAGGGGCATATGAACGCATTCCGCCAATCCTCAGGCACCCCCATACTGGGTCTTTCATACTAAAAAAACCCCTTCCCAAACCATTCAAAAATACAGTCACCCCCTTTTTTAATAAATTCCACCCCGGGCCAAACCAACCTGTCCCTTTTCCCTGTTTTTCATCTTCCAAAGCTTTATACCTTTTCCCTTTTTTTCCCAAATAATTTTAAATAACCCTCTAAACTTTGCACACCACCTCGACAAAACCCCTAATCTTTTTACTCTATCATCAAAAACCATTCAACAAACCATCAAAATACTCACTCCATCTCCCCTTTTCACATCAAACTACTTTTTATACCTCCCCCATTTGCCCCCCCCCAAATTTAAATGAAGTTCCTATTTGCTCCCTTGTCTACCCCACTTTTTTTACCCCCTTCCCCCTAACATCTTTTTATTCTCCCTAAAATTTAAAAGATAATCTCTTTACCCCCAAATTATTTGCCCTTTTTTTTTTACCCCTTGCACCTTTTCCCTTTACCTCCTGTCCCCTTTCTTTTTTTACATTTTCCCCCCTCAATTGGGATTTTTTTCCCCCCAAAAATCGTCCAAAGCCCCTTTTCTTCCCTTTCCTAATAATCTTACTTTTTTCATTTCCCCCCCTCCAAAACCCCTTTCTAATTTACCCACCTCCCACTCTTCTCATGCCACAAACATCTTTTTTCGAATCCATCACGATTCCCTAAATTTCATCCCATTCCTCCCCCCCTCCCCTTACTTCCATTGTTTTTTACCTTTTTTCCCTTCTGTACTCAGTCTCTCCTGGGACTTCCTCCACAAGTCTCCTTCCTAAGCTCACTTTCTTCTCCACCTTCTTCACCCAAAAAATTTAATCTTTCCTGGTCCACGGGGAAAAAGGAAAAACGAAAAGTTCCCCAAGGGGCACTTTCGTGTAAAAATCACATCAAACCGAGGGGCAAAAAAGAGAAATATAGCAGTTATTGGGGGTAAAGGGAGGAGGCTAAGGGGGGGCGGGGGGGATTTGGGGGGGCATTTTGTTTTTCCCATGTCACAACCAAATTTTACCAAATGGGGTCCAAACCCTTTGTTTCTTTGGTATTTCAACCCGCTTTTTTTATTTCTTTTTTGTGTTTCCCCCATGATGTGGTTAAATTTAAAAGAAAATTTCACTTTGGGTTTCTTTTCGTGTTTTATTTTCCCCCTGGATCATAGGAATATCTTGATCACGCTTTCAAAATTTCCCCCTTTCCAAAGAATAAATATAATTATAAAATTAAAAAAATATAAAAAAAATATTATATTATATAAAAATATTTTTATAATTTTCATACTAAACGCCAAATTTTCCCCCGATAAACGGGAAACGTTTGAACCCGGGCCCGGTTTTATATATTTATATTATATATATATATAATTTTTAATTATTATATATATTTTTTATATATATATAAATATATATATATATATATATATTATAAAATATATATATAATTTTATTATATATATATATAATATATATATATATATTTTATATTTATTTATATTATATATATATATATATATTATATATATATATAAATTTTTATAAAAATATATATTAAATATATATATATTTTATATTTATATTTATAGATAATATATAAATATATATATAAAATATATATATATAAAATTTATATATATATATATATATATTATATATTTATTTTATTTTTATATATATATATATTATAATATTTAATATTATATTATTTTATATATATATTTTTTTATTATATATATTATATTATTATATATATATATTACTAATTTTTTATATATATTATATATAATATTATATATTTTTATATATATATTATATATTGAGCATCAGTTTTATCCCCTTTGTCTTTGTACATTTGGCACTATGCAAAGATTCATCAATTCTCAGGCACGTCACCATGATCATATCCCATTAGTAACTTAAACCGGGCACCAATACAGTTACCTTTTTTAATAAATTCACCGGGAGTATTCCTGGGAAAAATTATATTGGAGGTTATTGATTGAGAGGGTTGAGCATGTACAGACCATCAGAATGGGGAAAAGCATTGTGGATTCAGAAGTGGGTAGAGGATGTGTGGATCAGGTGTTTGCTTTGAAGAATGTATGTGAGAAATACTTAGAAAAGCAATGGATGGTATGTAGCATTTATGGATCTGGGAAAAGGCATATGATAGAGTTTCATAGAGATGCTCTGTGGAAGGATTAAGATTATATGGTCTAGAGGCAGTTGTTAGAAGCAGTGTAAAAGTTTTTATCGAGGATGTAAGGCATGTGTACGAGTAGAAGAGAGGAAAGTGATTGGTTCTCAGAGAATGTACGTTTGCGGCAGGGGTGTGTGATGTTCGCCATGGTTGTCTAATTTTGTTTATGGATGGGTTGTTAGAGAGGTGAATGCAAGAGTTTTAGAAAGAAGGGCAAGTATGCAGTCTGTTGTGGATGAGAGAGCTCAGAAAGTGAGTCGTTGTTGTTCGCTATGATAAAGGCGCTGGTGGCTGATTCATGTGAGAAACTGCAGAAGCTAGTGGCTGAGTTTGGTAAAGTGTTGTGAAAGAAGAAGCTGAGAGTAATTGTGAATAAGAGCAAGGTTATTAGGTACAGTTGGGTTAAGGGACAAGTCAGTTCGGAGGTAGGTTTGAATGGAGAAAAACTGGAGGAAGTGAAGTGTTTTAGATTTTCTGGAAGTGGATTTGGCATAGGATGGAACAATGGAAGCGAAAAGTGAATCATAGGGTGGGGAGGGGGCGAAAGTTCTTGGAGCGTTGAAGAATGTGTTGAAGTTGAGAACATTATTGCGGAAAGCAAAAATGGGTACGTTTGAAGGAATAGTACTTCCAACAATGTTATATGGTTGCGAGGCGTGGGCTATGGATAGAGTTGTGCGGAGGAGGGTGGATGTGCTGGAAATAAGATGTTTGAGGACGATATGTGGTGTGAGGTGGCTTGATCGAGTAAGTAATACTAGGGTAAGAGAGATGTGTGGTAATAAAAAGAGTATGGTTGAGAGAGCAGAAGAGGGTGTTTTGAAGTGGTTTGGTTAGATGGAGAGAATGAGTGAGGAAAGATTTATCAAGAGGATATACGTGTCAGAGGTGGAGGGAAAGAGGAGAAGTGGGAGATCAAATTTTAGGTGGAAAGATGGACTGAGAAACATTTTGAGTGATCGGAGCCTGAACATGCAGGAGGATGAAAGGAGTGCAGGGAATAGAGTGAGTTGGACCGATGTGGTATACCGGGGTCGACGTGCTGTCAGTAGATTGAACCAGGGCATATGAAGCGTCCGGGGTAAACCATGGAAAGTTCTATGGTTCCTGGATGTGGAAAGGGAGCTGTGATTTCGGTGCATTATTACATGACAGTTAGAGACTGAGTGTGAACGAATGTGGCCTTTGTTGTCTTTTACTAGCGTTACCTCCCACACATGAGGGGGGAGTGGGTTGTTATTTTATGTGTGGCGGGTGGCGATGGAAATGAATGAAGGCAGACAGTATGAATTATGTTTATATATATATATATATATATATATATATATATTATTCCTGGGGATAGGGGAGAAAGAATACTTCCCACGCATTCCCTGCGTGTCGTAGAGGGCGACTAAAAAGGGAAGGGGGCGGGGGGGGGGGGGGCCTGGAAATCCTATCCTCTCTTTTTATTTTTTTTTCCAAAGGAAGGAACAGAGAAGGGGGCCAGGTGAGGATATTCCCTCAGCGGCCCAGTCCTCTGTTCTTAACGCTACCTCGCTGAGGCGGGAAATGGCGAATAGTATGAAAAAAAAAATATATATAAATATATATATATATATACATATATATATATTTTTTTAATTTTTTTTTTTTTTAATTTTCCAAAAGAAGGAACAGAGAAGAGGTCCAGGTGAGGATATTCCCTCAAAGGCCCAGTCCTCTGTTCTTAACGCTACCTCGCTATCGCGGGAAATAGCGAATAGTATGAAAAAAAAAAAAAAAAATATATATATATATACATATATATATATATATATATATATATATATATATATATATATATATATATATATATATATATATATATATATATATATATATATATATATATATATATATATATATATATATATATATATATATTTTATATATATATATATATATATATATATATATATATATATATATATATATATATATATATATATATATATATATATATATATATGTATATATATATATATATATATATATATATATATATATATATATATATATATATATATATATATATATATATATATATATATATATATATATATATATATATATATATATATGTATGTATGTATGTATATATATATTCTTTCTTTCTTTTCTTTCAAACTATTCGCCATTTCTTGCGTTAGCAAGGTAGCGTTAAGAACAGTGAACTGGGACTCTGAGGGAATATCCTCACCTGGCCCCCTTCTCTGTTCCCTCTTTTGGAAAATTAAAAAAAAAAACGAGAGGGGAGGATTTCCAGCCCCCCCCGCTCCCTCCCCTTTTAGTCGCCTTTTACGACACGCAGGGAATACGTGGGAAGTATTCTTTCTCTCCTATCCTATATATGAATATACATATATATATATATATATATATATATATATATATATATATATATATATATATATATATATATATATATATATATATATATATATATATATATATATATATATATATATATATATATCCCTGGGTATAGGGGAGAAAGAATACTTCCCACGCATTCCTCACGAGTCGTAGAAGGCGACTAAAGGGGACGGGAGCCGGGGGCCAGAAACCCTCCCCTCCTTGTATCTTAACTTTCTGAGATGGGAAACAGAAGAAGGAGTCACGCGAGAAGTGCTCATCTTCCTCGCAGGCTCAGAGTGGGGTGTTTAAAAGTGTGTGGATGTAACAAAGATGTCAAAAAAGGAGAGATAGGTAGTATTTTTGAGGAAAGGAACCTAGATATTATGGCTCTGAGTGAAACGAAGATCAAGGGTAAAGGCGGAGAGTGGTTTGGGAATGTCTTGGGATTAAAGTCAGGGGTTAGTGAGAGGACAAGAGCAAGGGAAGGAGTAGCACTACTCCTGAAACAGTTGTGGGAGTATGTGATAGAATGTAAGAAAGTAAATTCTAGATTAATATGGGTAAAACTGAAAGTTGATGGAGAGAGATGGGTGATTATTGGTGCATATGCACCTGGGCATGAGAAGAATGATCATGAGAGGCAAGTGTTTTGGGAGCAGCTGAATGAGTGTGTTAGTGGTTTTGATGCACAAGACCGGTTATAGTGATGGGTGATTTGAATGCAAAGGTGAGTAATGTGGCAGTTGAGGTATACATGGGATGTTCAGTGTTGTAAATGGAAATAGTGAAGAGCTTGTAGATTTATGTGCTGAAAAAGGACTGATGATTGGAAATACGTGGTTTAAAAACCAAGATATACATAAGTATATAGGAGAAAGTATACTTCCCAAGCATTCCTCACGCGTCGTAGAAGGCGACTAAAGGGGACGGGAGCGGTGGGCCAGAAACCCTCCCCTCCTTGTATTTTAACTTTCTAAAAGGGGAAACAGAAGAAGGAGTCACGCGAGGAGTGCTCATCCTCCTCGAAGGCTCAGATTTGGGTGTCTAAATGTGTGTGGATGTAACCAAGATGAGAAAAAAGGAAAGATAGGTAATATGTTTGAGGAAAGGAACCTGGATGTTTTGGCTCTGAGTGAAACGAAGCTAAAGGGTAAAGGGGAAGAGTGGTTTGGGAATGTCTGGGGAGTAAAATCAGGGGTTAGTGAGAGGACAAGAGCAAGGGAAGGAGTAGCACTACTCCTGAATCAGGAGTTGTGGGAGTATGTGATAGAATGTAAGAAAGTAAATTCTAGATTAATATGGGTAAAGCTGAAAGTTGATGGAGAGAGATGGGTGATTATTGGTGCATATGCACCTGGGCATGAGAAGAAAGATCATGAGAGGCAAGTGTTTTGGGCGCAGCTGAATGAGTGTGTTAGTGGTTTTGATGCACAAGACCGGGTTATAGTGATGGGTGATTTGAATGCAAAGGTGACTAATGTGGCAGTTGAAGGAATAATTGGTATACATGGGGTGTTCAGTGTTGTAAATGGAAATAGTGAAGAGCTTGTAGATTTATGTGCTGAAAAAGGACTGATGATTGGAAATACGTGGTTTAAAAACCAAGATATACATAAGTATAGGGGAGAAAGAATACTTCCCACGGATTCCTCACGTGGCGTAGAAGGCGACTAAAGGGGTCGGGAGCGGGGGGGCTGGAAACCCTCCCCTCCTTGTATTTTAACTTTCTAAAAGGGGAAACAGAAGAAGGAGTCACGCGAGGAGTGCTCATCCTTCTCGAAGACTCAGATTGGGGTGTCTAAATGTGTGTGGATGTAACCAAGATGAGAAAAAAGGAGAGATAGTAATATGTTTGAGGAAAGGAACCTGGATGTTTTGGCTCTGAGTGAAACGAAGATCAAGGGTAAAGGGGAAGAGTGGTTTGGGAATGTCTTAGGAGTAAAGTCAGGGGTTAGTGAGAGGACAAGAGCAAGGGAAGGCGTAGCACTACTCCTGAATCAGGAGTTGTGGGAGTATGTGATAGAGTGTAATAAAAGTAAATTCTAGATTAATATGGGTAAAACTGAAAGTTGATGGAGAGAGATGGGTGATTATTGGTGCATATGCACCTGGGCATGAGAAGAAAGATCATTAGAGGCAAGCGTTTTGGGAACAGCTGAATGAGTGTGTAAGTGGTTTTGATGCAAAAGACCGGGTTATAGTGATGTGTAATTTGAATGCAAAGGTGAGTAATGTGGCAGTTGAAGGAATAATTGGTATACATGGGGTGTTCGGTGTTGTTAATGGAAATGGTGAAGAGCTTGTAGATTTATGTGCTGAAAAAGGACTGGTGATTGGGAATACCTGGTTTAAAAAGCGAGATATACATAAGTATACGTATGTAAGTAGGAGAGATGGCCAGAGAGTGTTATTGGATTACGTGTTAATTGACAGGCGCGCGAAAGAGAGACTTTTGGATGTTAATGTGCTTAGAGGTGCAACTGGAGGGATGTCTGATCATTATCTTGTGGAGGCGAAGGTGAAGATTTGTATGGGTTTTCAGAAAAGAAGAGAGAATGTTGGGGTGAAGAGGGTGGTGAGAGTAAGTGAGCTTGGGAAGGAGACTTGTGTGAGGAAGTACCAGG
Organism: Panulirus ornatus; assembly: GCF_036320965.1. Lineage (NCBI taxonomy): Eukaryota > Metazoa > Arthropoda > Malacostraca > Decapoda > Palinuridae > Panulirus > Panulirus ornatus. The sequence continues at coordinate 25,513,212 of NC_092269.1, forward strand.
AGACACTTAGTAGAGAATGGAAAAAGGTGAGAACAAAGAAGGTAAGGGGTGTGGGGGGGAGGAATGGGATGTATTTAGGGAAGCAGTGATGGCTTGCGCAAAAGATGCTTGTGGCAAGAGAAGCGTGGGAGGTGGGTTGATTAGAAAGGGTAGTGAGTGATGGGACGAAGAGGTAAGATTATTATTGAAAGAGAAGAGAGAGGCATTTGTACGATTTTTATTGGGAAAAAATGCAAATAAGTGAGAGATGTATAAAAGAAAGAGACAGGAGGTCAAGAGAAAGGTGCAAGAGGTGAAAAAGAGGGCGGGTGAGAGTTGGGGTGAGAGAGTATCATTAAATTTTAGGGAGAATAAAAAGATTTTTGGAAGGAGGTAAATAAAGTACGTAAGACAAGGGAGCAAATGGGAACTTCAGTGAAGGGGGCTAATGGAGAGGTGATAACAAGAAGTGGTGATGTGAGAAGGAGATAGAGTGAGTATTTTGAAGGTTTGTTGAATGTGTATGATGATAGAGTGGCAGATATAGGGTGTTTTGGTCGAGGATGTGTGCAAAGTGAGAGGGTTAGGGAAAATGATTTGGTAAACAGAGAAGAGGTAGTAAAAGCGTTGCGGAAGATGAAAGCCGGCAAGGTAGCGGGTTTGGATGGTATTGCAGTGGAATTTATTAAAAAAGGGGTGACTGTATTGTTGACTGGTTGGTAAGGTTATTTAATGTATGTATCATTCATGGTGAGGTGCCTGAGGATTGGCGGAATGCTTGCATAGTGCCATTGTACAAAGGCAAAGGGGATAAGAGTGAGTCCTCCAATTACAAAGGTATAAGTTTGTTGAGTATTCCTGATAAATTATATGGGAGGGTATTGATTGAGAGGGTGAAGGCATGTACAGAGCATCAGATTGGGGAAGAGCGGTGTGGTTTCAGAAGTGGTAGAGGATGTTTGGGTCAGGTGTTTGCTTTGAAGAATGTATGTGAGAAATACTCAGAAAAGCAAATAGATTTGTATGTAGGATTTATGGATCTGGAGAAGGCATATGATAGAGTTGATAGAGATGCTCTGCGGAAGGTACTAAGAATATTTGGTGTGGGAGGCAAGTTGTTAGAAGCAGTGAAAAGCTTTTATCTAGAATGTAAGGCATGTGTACGTATAGGAAGAGAGGAAAGTGATTGGTTCTCAGTGAATGTAGGTTTACGGCAGGGGTGTGTGATGTCTCCATGGTTGTTTAATTTGTTTATGGATGCAGTTATTAGGGAGGTGAATGCAAGAGTTTTTGAAACAGGGGCAAGTATGCAGTCTGTTGTTGATGAGAGAGCTTGGGAAGTGAGTCAGTTGTTGTTCACTGATGATACAGCGCTGGTGGCTGATTCATGTGAGAAACTGCAGAAGCTGGTGACTGAGTTTGGTAAAGTGTGTGAAAGAAGAAAGTTAAGAGTAAATGTGAATAAGAGCAAGGCTATTAGGTACAGTAGGGTTGAGGGTCAAGTCAACTGGGAGGTAAGTTTCAATGGAGCAAAACTAGAGGAAGTAAAGTGTTTTACATATCTGGGAGTGGATCTGGCAGCGGATGGAACCATGGAAGCGGAAGTAAATCATAGGGTGGGGGAAGGGGCGAAAATCCTAGGAGCCTTGAAGAATGTGTGGAAGTTGAGAACATTATCTCGGAAAGCAAAAATAGGTATATTTGAAGGAATAGTGGTTCCAACAGTTTTATGGTTGCGAGGCGTGGGCTATGGATAGAGTTGTGCGGAGGAGGGTGGATGTGCTGGAAATGAGATGTTTGAGGACAATAAGTGGTATGAGGTGGTTTGATCGAGTAAGTAATGTAAGGGTAAGAGAGACATGAGGAAATAAAACGAGCGTGGTTGAGAGAGCAGAAGAGGGTGTTTTGAAATGGTTTCGGCACATGGAGAGAATGTGTGAGGAAAGATTGACCAAGAGGATATATGTGTCGGAGGTGGAGGGAACGAGGAGAAGTGGGAGACGAAATTGGAGGTGGAAAGATGGAGTGAAAAAGATTTTGTGTGATCGGGGCCTGAACGTGCAGGAGTGTCAAAGGCGGGCAAGGAACAGAGTGAATTGGATCGATGTGATATACCGTTGTTGACGTGCTGTCAATGGATTAAATCAGGGCATGTGAAGCGTCTGGGGTAAACCATGGAAAGTTCTGTGGGGCCTGGATGTGGAAAGGGAGTTGTGGTTTCGGGCATTATTGCATGACAGCTGGAGACTGAGTGTGAGCGAATGGGGCCTTTGTTGTCTTTTCCTGGCCCTGCCTCGCGCACATGAGGGGGCAGGGGGATATTATACTGTGTGTGGGGGGGGGGGGGTAGGCGATGGGGGTGAGTAGGGGCAGACAGTGTGAATTGTGTGCATGTGTGTATATGTGTGTGTCTGTGTGTGTATATATGTGTGTACGTTGGGATGTGTGGGTGTGTATGTTTGCGTGTGTGCGTGCATGTGTGTGGGGGTGTGTTGGGCCATTTCTTTCGTCTGTTTCCTTGCGATATATATATATATATATATATATATATATATATACATATATATATATATATATATATATATATATATATATATATATATATATATATATATATATATATATATATATATATATATATATATATATATATATATATGTATATATATATATATATATATGCATATGTGTGTGTATATATATATATATATATATATATATATATATATATATATATATATATATATATATATATATATATATATATATATATATACATATATAAATATATATATATATATATATATATGCATATGAACGCGCACCTTCATAGGACATACAAACCTCCAACAGCCAGGATCGAACCTGGGACCCCTGTGCAAGAGGCAGGCATGCTAACCGCTAGGCTATGGGACTGTATATACAGGCCTCCTTTCACCCTCCTGCATGTTCAGGCCCCGATCACACAAAATCTTTTTCACTCCATCTTTCCACCTCCAATTTGGTCTCCCACTTCTCCTCGTTCCCTCCACCTCCGACACATATATCCTCTTGTTCAATCTTTCCTCACTCATTCTCTCCATGTGCCCAAACCATTTCAAAACACCCTCTTCTGCTCTCTCAACCACGCTCTTTGTATTTCCACACATCTCTCTTACCCCTACGTTACTTACTCGATCAATCCACCTCACACCACACATTGTCCTCAAACATCTCATTTCCAGCACATCCACCCTCCTCCGCACAACTCTATCCATAGTCCACGCCTCGCAACCATACAACATTGTTGGATCCACTATTCCTTCAAACATACCCATTTTTGCTTTCCGAGATAATGTTCTCGACTTCCACACATTCTTCAAGGCTCCCAGGATTTTCGCCCCCTCCCCCACCCTATGATTCACTTCCGCTTCCATGGTTCCATCCGCTGCCAGATCCACTCCCAGATATCTAAAACACTTTACTTCATCCAGTTTTGCTCCATTCAAACTTACCTCCCAATTGACTTGACCCTCAACCCTACTGTACCTAATAACCTTGCTCTTATTCACATTTACTCTTAACTTTCTTCTTCCACACACTTTACCAAACTCAGTCACCAGCTTCTGCAGTTTCTCACATGAATCAGCCACCAGCGATGTATCATCAGCGAACAACAACTGACTCACTTCCCAAGCTCTCTCATCCCCAACAGACTTCATACTTGCCCCTCTTTCCAAAACTCTTGCATTTACATCCCTAACAACCCCATCCATAAACAATTTAAACAACCATGGAGACATCACACACCCCTGCCGCAAACCTACATTCACTGAGAACCAATCACTTTCCTCTCTTCGTACACGTACACATGCCTTACATCCTCGATAAAAACTTTTCACTGCTTCTAACAACTTGCCTCCCACATCATATATTCTTAAGACCTTCCACAGAGCATCTCTATCAACTCTATCATATGCCTTCTCCAGATCCATAAATGCTACATACAAATCCATTTGCTTTTCTAAGTATTTCTCACATACATTCTTCAAAGCTAACACCTGATCCACACATCCTCTACCACTTCTGAAACCACACTGCTCTTCCCCAATCTGATGCTCTGTACATGCCTTCACCCTCTCAATCAATACCCTCCCATATAATTTACCAGGAACACTCAACAATCTTATACCTTTGTAATTTGAGCACTCACTCTTATCCCCTTTGCCTTTGTACAATGGCACTATGCACGCATTCCGCCAATCCTCAGGCACCTCATACATGAGTCATACATACATTAAATAACCTTACCAACCAGTCAATAATACACTCATCCCCTTTTTTAATAAATTCCACTGCAATGCCATCCAAACCTGCTGCCTTGCCTGCTTTCATCTTCCGCAAAGCTTTTACTACCTCTTCTCTGTTTACCAAATCATTTTGAATAACCCTCTCACTTTGCACACCACCTCGACCAAAACACCCTATATCTGCCACTCTATCATCAAACACATTCAACAAACCATCAAAATACTCACTCCATCTCCTTCTCACATCACCACTACTTGTTATCACCTCCCCATTTGCGCCCTTCACTGAAGTTCCTATTTGCTCCCTTGTCTTACGCACTTTATTTACCTCCTTCCAGAACATCTTTTTATTCTCCCTAAAATTTAATGATACTCTCTCACCCCAACTCTCATTTGCCCTTTTTTTCACCTCTTGCACCTTTCTCTTGACCTCCTGTCCCTTTCTTTTATACATCTCCCACTCAATTGCATTTTTTCCCTGCAAAAATCGTCCAAATGCCTCTCTCTTCTCTTTCACTAATAATCTTACTTCTTCATCCCACCACTCACTACACTTTCTAATCAACCCACCTCCCACTCTTCTCATGCCACAAGCATCTTTTGCGCAATCCATCACTGATTCCCTAAATACATCCCATTCCTCCCCCACTCCCCTTACTTCCATTGTTCTCACCTTTTTCCATTCTGTACTCAGTCTCTCCTGGTACTTCCTCACACAAGTCTCCTTCCAAGCTCACTTACTCTCACCACCTTCTTCACCCCAACATTCACTCTTCCTATGAGTCCACGGGGAAAATGGAACACGAAAAGTTCCCAAGTGCACTTTCGTGTAATAATCACATCATCACGTGACACAAGAGAGAAATATAGCAGTTAGTTGATATACAGCGAAGAGACGAAGCTAAGACGCCATTTGGTAAACATGTGATTGTCACATGTCACAACCACATGTTTACCAAATGGCGTCCTACCTTCGTCTCTTCGATGTATATCAACTGACTTTTATATTTCTTTCTTGTGTCTCCCCTGATGATGTGGTTATTACACGAAATTGCACTTGGTTACTTTTCGTGTTTTATTTTCCCCGTGGACTCATAGGAATATCTTGATCACGCTCAAAATTGTCATCCTTTCCAATGTATATATATATATATATATATATATATATATATATATATATATATATATATATATATATATATATATATATATATACATATATATATTTTTTTTTTCATACTATTCGCCATTTCCCGCGATAGCGAGGTAGCGTTAAGAACAGAGGACTGGGCCTTTGAGGGAATATCCTCACCTGGCCCCCTTCTCTGTTCCTTCTTTTGGAAAATTAAAAAAAAAAACGAGAGGGGAGGATTTCCAGCCCCCCGCTCCCTTCCCTTTTAGTCGCCTTCTACGACACGCAGGGAATACGTGGGAAGTATTCTTTCTCCCCTATCCCCAGGGATAAAAGAAATATATATATATATATATATAGAATGTATATATATAGAATATATAGAATGTATATATATAGAATGTAAGAAAGTAAATTCTCGATTAATGTGGGTAAAATTGAAAGTTGATGGAGAGAGGTGGGTGATTATTGGTGCATATGCACCTGGGCATGAGAAGAAAGATCATGAGAGGCAAGTGTTTTGGGAGCAGCTAAATGAGTGTGTTAGCGGTTTTGATGCACGAGACCGGGTTATAGTGATGGGTGATTTGAATGCAAAGGTGAGTAATGTGGCAGTTGAGGGAATAATTGGTATGCATGGGGTGTACAGT
>NC_092269.1:25524261-25543261 GCF_036320965.1 Panulirus ornatus
TGTGTATATATGTATATGTCTGTGTATGTATATGTATGTATACGTTGAAATGTTTTTTTTTTTTTTTCATACTATTCGCCATTTCCCGCGATAGCGAGGTAGCGTTAAGAACAGAGGACTGGGCCTTTGAGGGAATATCCTCACCTGGCCCTCTTCTCTCTTCCTTCTTTTGGAAAAAAAAAAAAAAAAAAAAAAAAAAAAAAAAAAACGAGAGGGGAGGATTTCCAGCCCCCCGCTCCCTTCCCTTTTAGTCGCCTTCTACGACACGCAGGGAATACGTGGGAAGTATTCTTTCTCCCCTATCCCCAGGGAAAACGTTGAAATGTATAATTATGTATATGTGCGTATGTGGGAGTTTATGTATATACATGTGTATCTGGGTGAGTTGGGCCATTCTTTCGTCTGTTTCCTTCCGCTACCTCGCTAAAGCGGGAGACAGCGACAAAGTATAATCAAATAAATAATAAAAAGATAAAACATATAAAATGCTAAAAGGGGAAACAGAAGAAGGAGTCATGCGAGGAGTGCTCATCCTCTTCGAAGGCTCAGATTGGGGTGTCTAAATATGTGTGGATGTAACCAACATGAGAAAAAAAGGAGAGATAGCATGTTTGAGGAAAGGAACCTAAGGCTCTAAGTGAAAAGAAGCTCAAGGGTAAAGAGGAAGAGAGATTTGGGACAAGAGGACAAGAGCAAAGGAAGGAGTAGCACTACTCCTGAAGAAGGATTTGTGGGATTATGTGATAGAGTGTAAGAAAAGTAAACTCTAGATTGATATGGGTAAAAGTGAAAGTGGATGGAGAGAGATGGGTGATTATTGGTGCCTATGTACCCAGTCATGAGAGGAAAGATCACGAGAGGCAAGTGTTTTGAGAGCAGATGAGTGAGTATGTTAGCAGCTTTCATGCACGAGACCGCGTTATAGTGATGAGTGATTTAAATGCAAAGGTGAGTCATGTGGCAGTTGAGGGTATATTTGGTATACATGGGGTGCCCAATGTTGTAAATGGAAATGGTGAAGAGCTTGTAGATTTGAGTGCTGAAAAAGGACTGGTGATTGGGAATACCTGGCTTAAAAAGAGAGATATACATAAGTATACGTATGTAAGTGTTAATTGGTAGGCGGGTGAAAGAGACTTTTGGATGTTAATGTGCTTAGAGGGGCAGAGGGGCAACTGGAGGGATGTCTGAGCATTATCTTGTGGAGGCGAAAGTGAAGATTTGCAGAGGTTTTCAGGAAAGAAGAGAGAATGTTAAGGAGAAGAGAGTGGTGAGAGTAAGTGAGCTTGGAAAGGATACCTGTGTGAGGAAGCACCAGGGCAAATGACGTAAGGGGTGTGGGAGAGGAAGGGAATGTATTTAGCGAAGCAGTGACGGCTTGCGCAAAACATGATTGTGGCATGAGAAAGGTGGGAGATGGGCAGATTAAAAAGGGTAGTGACTGGTGTGATAAAAAAATAAGATTGTTAGTGAAAGAGAAGAGAGAAGCATTTGGACGATTTTTGTAGGGAAGAAGTGCAAATGACTGGGAGATGTATAAAAGAAAGCGGCAGGAGGTCGAGAGAAAGGTGCAGGAGGTGAAAAAGAAGGCAAATGAGAGTTGGGGTGAGAATGTCATTAAATATAAGGGAGAATGAAAATATGTTTTGGAACGAGTTAAATAAAGTGCCAAGATAAGAGAACAAATGGGAACATCATTGAAGGGGGCTAATGGAGAGGTAATAACAAATAGTGGTGAAGTGAGAAGGAGATGGAGTGAGTATTTTCAAGGACTATTGAATGTGTTTGATGAAAGAGTGGCAGATATAGGGTGTTGCGGTCGAGGTGGTGCGCGAAGTGAGAGGGTCAGAGAGAATATTTTGGTAAATAGAGAAGAGGTAGTGAAAGCTTTCCGGAAGATGAAAGTCAGCAAGGCGGCAGGTTTGGATAGTGTTGCACTGGAATTTATTAAAGAAGGGTAAGGCTTTGTTGTTGATTGGTTAGTAAGGATATTCACTGTATGTATGGGCCATGGTGAAGTGCCTGAGGATTGACGGAACGCATGCATAGTGCCATTGTGCATAGGTAAAGGGGACAAAGATGAGTGTTCAAATTACAGAGGTGTAAGTTTGTTGAGTATTCCTGGGAAATCATATGGGACGGTATTGATTGAGAGGGTGAAGGCATGTACAGAGCATCAGATTAAGGAAGAACCCTGTGGTTTCAGAAGTGGTAGAGGGTGTGTGGAGCAGGTGTTTGCTTTGAAGAATGTATGTGAGAATACTTAGAAAAACAGATGGATTTGTATGTAGCATTTATGGATCTGGAGAAGGCATATGATAATGTTGATAGAGATGCTTTGTGGAAGGTATTCAGAGTATATGGTGTGGGAGGTAAGTTCCTAGAAGCAGTGAAAAGTTTTTACCAAGGATGTAAGGCATGTAGGAAGAGAGGAAAAAGATGTCTTCATGTTTGTTTAATTTTTCTATGGATGGGGTGGTTAGGGAGGTGAATGCAAGAGTTTTGGAGAGAGGGGCAAGTATGCAGTCTGTTGTGGATGAAAGGGCTTGGGTAGTGAGTCAGTTGTTGTCCACTGATGATACAGCGCTGGTGGCTGATTCGGGTGAGAAACTAAAAAAAGTTGGTGACTCAGTTTAGTAAAGTGTGTGAAGGAAGAGAGCTGCGATTAAATGTGAATAAGAGCAAGGTTATTAGATTCAGTAGGGTTGAAGGACAAGTAAATTGGAAGGTAAGTTTGAATGGAGAAAAACTAGAGGAAGGGAAGTGTTCTAGATATCTGGGAGTGGATTTAGCAGCGGACGGGACCATTTAAGTGGAAGTGAGTCAAAGGGTGGGGAGGAGGCTAAGGTTCTGGAAGCGTTGAAGAATATGTGGAAGGCGAGAACGTTATCCCGGAGAGCAAAAATGGGTATGTTTGAAGGAACAGTGGTTCCAACAATGTTATATGATTATGAAGCATGGGCTATAGATATAGTTGTGTGGAGAAGGGTGAATGTGTTGGAAATGAGATGTTTGAGGACAATATGTGGTGTGAGGTGGTTTGATCGAGTAAGTAATGAAAGGGTAAGAGAGATGTGTGGTAATATAAAGAGTATGGTTGAGAGAACAGAAGAGGGTGAATTGAAATGGTTTAGTCACATGGAGAGAATGAGTGAGGAAAGATTGACAAAGATAATATATGTGTCAGAGGTAGAGAGAACGAGGAGAAGCAGGACACCAAATTGGAGGTGGAAGGATGGAGTAAAAAAGATTTTGAGTGATCGGAGCAAGAACATGCAGGAGGGTGAAAGGCGTGCTAGGAATAGAGTGAATTGAAACGATGTAGTATACCAAGGTCGACGTGCTGTCAATGGATTGAACCAGAGCATGTGAATTGTCTGGGGAAACCATGGAATGTTCTGTGGGCCCTAGATGTGGAAAGGTAGATGTGGTTTCCGTGCATTACACATGACAGCTAGAGACTGAGCGTTAACGAATGATGCCTTTCTCGTCTTTTCCTCGCGCTACCTTCGCCGGGAGGGAGAGGGGTGCCATTTCATGTGTGGCGGGGTGGCGACTAAAATGGATGAAAGAAGCAAGTAGAGACATGTACATGTGTATATATGTATGTGTCTGTATATGTATATCCATGTATGCTTTGAAATGCATAGGTATATATATGTGCGTGTGTGGGCGTTTATGTATATACATGGGGATGTGGATAGGTTTGGCCATTCTATACTCTGTTTCCCTGTGCTACCTCGCTAACGCGGGAGACGGCGATTAAGTAATAAAAAGCAATAGAATTTATATATATATATATATATATATATATATATATATATATATATATATATATATATATATATATATATATATATATATATATATATATGCACCTTTCTCTTGACCTCCTGTCTCTTTCTTTTATACATCTCCCACTCAATTGCATTTTTTCCCTGCAAAAATCGTCCAAATGCCTCTCTCCTCTTTCACTAATACTCTTACTTCTTCATCCCACCACTCACTACCCTTTCTAATCAACCCACCTCCCACTCTTCTCATGCCACAAGCATCTTTTGCGCAATCCATCACTGATTCCCTAAATACATCCCATTCCTCCCCCACTCCCCTTACTTCCATTGTTCTCACCTTTTTCCATTCTGTACTCAGTCTCTCCTGGTACTTCCTCACACAGGTCTCCTTCTCAAGCTCACTTACTCTCACCACCCTCTTCACCCCAACATTCACTCTTCTTTTCTGAAAACCCATACAAATCTTCACCTTAGCCTCCACAAGATAATGATCAGACATCCCTCCAGTTGCACCTCTCAGCACATTAACATCCAAAAGTCTCTCTTTCGCACGCCTGTCAATTAACACGTAATCCAATAACGCTCTCTGGCCATCTCTCCTACTTACATAAGTATACTTATGTATATCTCGCTTTTTAAACCAGGTATTCCCAATCATCAGTCCTTTTTCAGCACATAAATCTACAAGCTCTTCACCATTTCCATTTACAACACTGAACACCCCATGTATACCAATTATTCCCTCAACTGCCACATTACTCACATTTGCATTCAAATCACCCATCACTATAACCCGGTCTCGTGCATCAAAACCACTAACACACTCATTCAGCTGCTCCCAAAACACTTGCCTCTCTTGATCTTTCTTCTCATGCCCAGGTGCATATGCACCAATAATCACCCACCTCTCTCCATCCACTTTCAGTTTTACCCATATTAATCGAGAATTTACTTTCTTACACTCTATCACATACTCCCACAACTCCTGTTTCAGGAGTATTGCTACTCCTTCCCTTGCTCTTGTCCTCTCACTAACCCCTGACTTTACTCCCCAGACATTCCCAAACCACTCTTCCCCTTTACCCTTGAGCTTCGTTTCACTCAGAGCCAAAACATCCAGGTTCCTTTCCTCAAACATACGACCTATCTCTCCTTTTTTCACATCTTGGTTACATCCACACACATTTAGGCACCCCACTCTGAGACTTCGAGGAGCTTGGGAGCTTGGGAGCTTGGGAAGTGAGTCAGTTGTTGTTCGCTGATGATACAGCGCTGGTGGCTGATTCATGTGAGAAACTGCAGAAGCTGGTGACTGAGTTTGGTAAAGTGTGTGGAAGAAGAAAGTTAAGAGTAAATGTGAATAAGAGCAAGGTTATTAGGTACAGTAGGGTTGAGGGTCAAGTCAATTGGGAGGTGAGTTTGAATGGAGAAAAACTGGAGGAAGTGAAGTGTTTTAGATATCTGGGAGTGGATCTGGCAGCGGATGGAACCATGGAAGCGGAAGTGGAGCATAGGGTGGGGGAGGGGGCGAAAATTCTGGGGGCCTTGAAGAATGTGTGGAAGTCGAGAACATTATCTCGGAAAGCAAAAATGGGTATGTTTGAAGGAATAGTGGTTCCAACAATGTTGTATGGTTGCGAGGCGTGGGCTATGGATAGAGTTGTGCGCAGGAGGATGGATGTGCTGGAAATGAGATGTTTGAGGACAATGTGTGGTGTGAGGTGGTTTGATCGAGTGAGTAACGTAAGGGTAAGAGAGATGTGTGGAAATAAAATGAGCGTGGTTGAGAGAGCAGAAGAGGGTGTTTTGAAGTGGTTTGGGCACATGGAGAGGATGAGTGAGGAAAGATTGACCAAGAGGATATATGTGTCGGAGGTGGAGGGAGCAAGAAGAAGAGGGAGACCAAATTGGAGGAGGAAAGACGGAGTGAAAAAGATTTTGTGTGATCGGGGCCTGAACATGCAGGAGGGTGAAAGGAGGGCAAGGAATAGAGTGAATTGGAGCGATGTGGTATACCGGGGTTGACGTGCTGTCAGTGGATTGAATCAAGGCATGTGAAGCGTCTGGGGTAAACCATGGAAAGCTGTGTAGGTATGTATATTTGCGTGTGTGGACGTGTGTATATACATGTGTATGGGGGGGGTTGGGCCATTTCTTTCGTCTGTTTCCTTGCGCTACCTCGCAAACGCGGGAGACAGCGACAAAGTATAAAAAAAAAAAAAAATATATATATATATATATATATATATATATATATATATATATATATATATATATATATATATATATACATATTCATTTTGCGTTGTCGCTGTCTCCCGCGTTTGCGAGGTAGCGCAAGGAAACAGACGAAAAAAATGGCCTAACCCATCCCCATACACATGTATATACATACACGTCCCCACACGCAAATAGACATACCCATACATCTCAATGTACACATATATATACACACACAGACATATACATATATACACATGCACACAATTCACACTGTCTGCCTTTATTCATTCCCATCACCACCTCGCCACACATGGAATAACATCCCCCTCCCCCTCATGTGTGCGAGGTAGCGCTAGGAAAAGGAAACAAAGGCCCCATTCGTTCACACTCAGTCTCTAGGTGTCATGCAATAATGCCCGAAGCCACAGCTCCCATTCCACACCCAGGCCCCACACAACTTTCCACGGTTTACCCCAGACGCTTCACATGCCCTGATTCAATCCATTGACAGCACGCCGACCCCGGTATACCACATCGATCCAATTCACTCTATTCCTTGCCCGCCTTTCACCCTCCTGCATGTTCAGGCCCCGATCTCTCAAAATCTTTTTCACTCCATCTTTCCACCTCCAATTTCGTCTCCCATATCTCCTCGTTCCCTCCACCTCCGACACATATATCCTCTTGGTCAATCTTTCCTCACTCATTCTCTCCATGTGCCCAAACCATTTCAAAACACCCTCTTCTACTCTCTCAACCACGCTCCTCTTATTTCCACGCATCTTTCTTACCCTTACATTACTTATTCGATCAAACCACCTCACACCACATATTCTCCTCAAACATCTCATTTCCAGCATATCCACCCTCCTGCGCACAACTCTATCCATAGCCCACGCCTCGCAACCATACAACATTGTTGGAACCACTATTCCTTCAAACATACCCATTTTTGCTTTCCGAGATAATGATCTCGACTTCCACACATTCTTCAAGGCTCCCAGGATTTTCGCCCCCTCCGCACCCTATGATTCACTTCAGCTTCCATGGTTCCATCCGCTGCCAGATCCACTCCCAGATATCTAAAGCAGGTTACTTCCTCCAGTTTTTCTCCATTCAAACTTACCTCCCAATTGACTTGACCCTCATCCCTACTGTACCTAATAACCTTGCTCTTATTTACATTTACTCTTAACTTTCTTCTTTCACACACTTTACCAAACTCAGTCAACAGCTTCTGCAGTTTCTCACATGAATCAGCCACCAGCGATGTATCATCAGCGAACAACAACTGACTCACTTCCCAAGCTCTCTCGTCCACAACAGACTTCATACTTGCCCCTCTTTCCAAAACTCTTGCATTCACCTCCCTAACAACAACATCCATAAACAAATCAAACAACCATGGAGACATCACACACCCCTGCCGCAAACCGACATTCACTGAGAACCAATCATTTTCCTCTCTTCCTACACGTACACATGCCTTATATCCTCGATAAAAACTTTTCACTGCTTCTAACAACTTGCCTCCCACACCATATATTCTTAGTACCTTCCACAGAGCATCTCTATCAACTCTATCATAAGCCTTCTCCAGATCCATAAATCCTACATACAATCCATTTGCTTTTCTAAGTATTTCTCACATACATTCTTTAAAGCAAACACCTGATCCACACATCCTCTACCACTTCTGAAACCACACTGCTCTTCCCCGATCTGATGCTCTGTACATTCCTTCACCTTCTCAGTCAATACCCTCCCATATAATTTACCGGGAATACTGAACAAACTTATACCTCTGTAATTTGAGCACTCACTCTTATCCCCTTTGCCTTTATACAATGGCACTATGCACGCATTCCGCCAGTCCTCAGGCACCTCACCATGAATCATACATACAATGAATAACCTTACCAACCAGTCAACAATACAGTCACCCCCTTTTTTAATAAATTTCACTGCAATACCATCCAAACGTGCTGCCTTGCCGGCTTTCATCTTCCTCAAAGCTTTTCCTACCTCTTCTCTGTTTACCAAATCATCTTCCCTAAACCTCTCACTTTGCACACCAGCTCGACCAAAACACCCTATATCTGCCACTCTATCATCAAACACATTCAACAAACCTTCAAAATACTCACTCCATCTCCTTCTCACATCACCACTACTTGTTATCACCTCCCCATTTGCGCCCTTCACTGAAGTTCCCATTTGCTCCCTTGTCTTACGCACTTTATTTACCTCCTTCAAGAACATCTTTTTATTCTCCCTAAAAATTAATGACACTCTCACCCCAACTCTCATTTGCCCTCTTTTTCACCTCTTCCACCTTTCTCTTGACCTCCCGTCTCTTTCTTTTATACATCTCCCACTCATTTGCATTTTTCCCTACAAAAATCGTCCAAATGCCTCTCTCTTCTCTTTCACTAATAATCTTACTTCTTCATCCCACCACTCACTACCCTTTCTAATCAACCCACCTCCCACGCTTCTCATGCCACAAGCATCTTTTGCGCAATCCATCACTGCTTCCCTAAATACATCCCATTCCTCCCCCAATCCCCTTACCTCCTTTGTTCTCACCTTTTTCCATTCTGCACTCAGTCTCTCCTGGTACTTCCTCACACAAGTCTCCTTCCCAAGCTCACTTACTCTCACCACCCTCTTCACCCCAACATTCTCTCTTCTCTTCTGAAAACCCATAGAAATCTTCACCTTCGCCTACATAAGATAATGCTCAGACATCCCTCCAGTTGGACCTCTCAGCACATTAACATCCAAAAGTCTCTCTTTCGCACGCCTGTCAATTAACACGTAATCCAATAACGCTTTCTAGCCATCTCTCCTACTTGCATACGTATACTTATGTATATCTCGCTTTTTAAACCAGGTATTCCCAATCACCAGTCCTTTTTAGGCACATAAATCTACAAGCTCTTCACCATTTCCATTTACAACACTGAACACCCCATGTATACCAATTATTCCCTCAACTGCCACATTACTCACCTTTGCATTCAAATCACCCATCACTATAACCCGGTCTTGTGCATAAAAACCACTAACACACTAATTCAGCTGCTACCAAAACACTTGCCTCTCATGATCTTTCTTCTCATGCCCAGGTGGATATGCACCAGTAATCACCCATCTCTCTCCATCAACTTTCAGTTTTACCCATATTAATCTAGAATTTACTTTCTTACATTCTATCACATACTCCCACAACTCCTGTTACAGGAGCAGTGCTACTCCTTCCCTTGCTCTTGTCCTCTCACTAACCCCTGACTTTACTCCCAAGACATTCCTAAACCACTCATCCCCTTTACCCATGAGCTTCGTTTCACTCAGAGCCATAATATCCAGGTTCCTTTCCTCAAACATACTACCTGTCTCTCCTTTTTTCACATCTTGGTTACATCCACACACATTTAGACACCCCAGTCTGAGGACACGAGGAGGATGACCACTCCCCGCGTTACTCCTTCTTCTGTTTCCCATTTTAGAAAGTTAAAATACAAGGAGGGGAGGATTTCTGGCCCCCCGCTCCCGTCCCCTCTAGTCGTCTTCTACGACACGTGAGGAATGCGTGGGAAGTACTCTTTCTCCCCTATCCCCAGGGATAATATATATATATATATATATATATATATATATATATACATATATATATATATATATATATATATATATATATATATATATATATATATATATATATATATATATATATATATATATATATATATATATATATATATATATATATATATATATATATATATATATATATATATATATATATATATATATATACACATATATATATATATATATATATATATATATATATATATATATATATATATATATATATATATATATATATATATATATATATATATATATATGTGTATATATATATATATATATATATATATATATATATATATATATATATATATATATATATATATATATATATATATATATATTTATATATATATATATATATATATATATATATATATATATATATATATATATATATATATATATATATATATATATATATATGTGTATATATATATATATATATATATATATATATATATATATATATATATATATATATATATATATATATATATATATATATATATATATATATATATATATATATGAAAAATGTAAGAAATAATGTAAAAAACTGAAACTTCTAGCTGGAAATGAAATGAAAAATGAATGTCACATAATGGTTCAACCTCTGGCTATGGAAAAGGGAAATGTATAATTTATTTACACGAACGTCAATAGTAGTTTTCATCAATTTAACCACTGTATCATAATGCCTGGTCAACTTCTTCTCTTATCATGAAACTGGAATATTGACTTATGATGTTTCTCAATTGTCTTCACAACACAAAGTACAACCATATCTTGGATACACGAGGGTAGGTAGTTGGTCATCCGTCATACTAAAATCTTGACAGACCAAAAGTTCATCTGGACCTTAAATTTTCCAGTACATTCATTAAAAAACACTTTTTTGCTTTCCATCCCTATCACTTTGAAAAATGCTCCATTTGTTCACATTTCAATGAAAGAATATATATATATATATATATATATATATATATATATATATATATATATATATAAGAGGAGGGGGGAGGAATGGGATGTATTTAGGGAATCAGTGATGGATTGCGCAAAAGATGCTTGTGGCATGAGAAGAGTGGGAGGTGGGTTGATTAGAAAGGGTAGTGAGTAGTGGAATGAAGAAGTAAGATTATTAGTGAAAAAGAAGAGAGAGGCATTTGGACGATTTTTGTAGGGAAAAACGCAAATGAGTGGGAGATGTATAAAAGAAAGAGACAGGAGGTCAAGAGAAAGGTGCAAGAGGTGATAAAGAGGGCAAATGAGAGTTGGGGTGAGAGAGTATCATTAAATTTTAGGGAGAATGAAAAGATGTTCTGGAAGGAGGTAAATAAAGTGCGTAAGACAAGGGAGCAAATGGGAACTTCAGTGAAGGGCGCAAATGGGGAGGTGATAACAAGTACTGGTGATGTGAGAAAGAGATGGAGTGAATATTTTGAAGATTTGTTGAATGTGTTTGATGATAGAGTGGCAGATATAGGGTGTTTTGGTCGAGGTGGTGTGCAAAGTGAGAGGGTTATTTAAAATGATTTGGTTAACAGAGAAGAGGTATTAAAAGCTTTGCGGAAGATGAAAGCCGGCAAGGCAGCAGGTTTCGATGGTATTGCAGTGGAATTTATTAATAAAGGGGGTGACTGTATTATTGACTGGTTGGTAAGGTTATTTAATGTATGTATGACTCATGGTGAGGTGCCTGAGGATTGGCGGAATGCGCGCATAGTGCCATTGTACAAAGGCAAAGGGGATAAGAGTGAGTGCTCAAATTACAGAGGTATAAGTTTGTTGAGTGTTCCTGGTAAATCATATGGGAGGGTATTGATTGAGAGGGTGAAGGCATGTACAGAGCATCAGATTGGGGAAGAGCAGTGTGGTTTCAGAAGTGGTAAAGGATGTGTGGATCAGGTGTTAGCTTTGAAGAATGTATGTGAGAAATACTTAGAAAAGCAAATGGATTTGTATGTAGCATTTATGGATCTGGAGAAGGCATATGATAGAGTTGATAGAGATGCTCTGTGGAAGGTATCAAGAATATATGGTGTGGGAGGCAAGTTGTTAGAAGCAGTGAAAAGTTTTTATCGAGGATGTAAGGCATGAGTACGTGTAGGAAGAGAGGAAAGTGATTGGTTTCTCAGTGAATGTAGGTTTGCGGCAGGGGTGTGTGATGTCTCCATGGTTGTTTGATTTGTTTATGGATGGGGTTGTTAGGGAGGTGAATGCAAGAGTTTTGGAAAGAGGGGCAAGTATGAAGTCTGTTGGGGATGAGAGAGCTTGGGAAGTGAGTCAGTTGTTGTTCGCTGATGATACAGCGCTGGTGGGTGGCTGATGCATGTGAGAAAATGCAGAAGCTGGTGACTGAGTTTGGTAAAGTGTGTGAAAGAAGAAAGTTAAGAGTAAATGTGAATAAGAGCAAGGTTATTAGTTACAGTAGGGTTGAGGGTCAAGTCAATTGGGAGGTAAGTTTGAACGGAGAAAAACTGGAGGAAGTGAAGTGTTTTAGATATCTGGGAGTGGATCTGGCAGCGGATGGAACCATGGAAGCGGAAGTGGATCATAGGGTGGGGGAGGGGGCGAAAATTCTGGGAGCCTTGAAGAATGTGTGGAAGTCGAGAACATTATCTCGGAGAGCAAAAATGGGTATGTTTGTAGGAATAGTGGTTCCAACAATGTTGTATGGTTGCGAGGCGTGGGCTATGGATAGAGTTGTGCGCAGGAGGATGGATGTGCTGGAAATGAGATGTTTGAGGACAATGTGTGGTGTGAGGTGGTTTGATCGAGTAAGTAACGTAAGGGTAAGAGAGATGTGTGGAAATAAAAAGAGCGTGATTGAGAGAGCAGAAGAGGGTGTTTTGAAATGGTTTGGGCACATGGAGAGAATGAGTGAGGAAAGATTGACCAAGAGGATATATGTGTCGGAGGTGGAGGGAACGAGGAGAAGAGGGAGACCAAATTGGAGGTGGAAAGATGGAGTGAAAAAGATTTTGTGTGATCGGGGCCTGAACATGTAGGAGGGTGAAAGGAGGGCAAGGAATAGAGTGAATTGGAGCGATGTGGTATACCGGGGTTGACGTGCTGTCAGTGGATTGAATCGGGGAATGTGAAACGTCTGGGGTAAACCATGGAAAGCTGTGTAGGTATGTATATTTGCGTGTGTGGACGTATGTATATACATGTGTATGGGGGTGGGTTGGGCCATTTCTTTCGTCTGTTTCCTTGCGCTACCTCGCAAACGCGGGAGACAGCGACAAAGCAAAAAAAAAAAAAAAATATATATATATATATATATATATATATATATATATATATACATATTTATGTATATATAAATATATATATATATATATATATATATATATATATATATATATATATATATATATATATATATATATATATATATATATATATATACATATTTATGTATATATAAATATATATATATATATATATATATATATATATATATATATATATATTTCTTTTTTTTATACTTTGTCGCTGTCTCCCGCGTTTGCGAGGTAGCGCAAGGAAACAGACGAAAGAAATGGCCCAACCCACCCCCATACACATGTATATACATACGTCCACACACGCAAATATACATACCTACACAGCTTTCAATGGTTTACCCCAGACGCTTCACATGCCTTGATTCAATCCACTGACAGCACGTCAACCCCGGTATATCACATCGCTCCAATTCACTCTATTCCTTTCCCTCCTTTCACCCTCCTGCATGTTCAGGCCCCGATCACACAAAATCTTTTTCACTCCATCTTTCCACCTCCAATTTGGTCTCCCTCTTCTCCTTGCTCCCTCCACCTCCGACACATATATCCTCTTGGTCAATCTTTCCTCACTCATCCTCTCCATGTGCCCAAACCACTTCAAAACACCCTCTTCTGCTCTCTCAACCACGCTCTTTTTATTTCCACACATCTCACTTACCCTTACGTTACTCACTCGATCAAACCACCTCACACCACACATTGTCCTCAAACATCTCATTTCCAGCACATCCATCCTCCTGCGCACAACTCTATCCATATCCCACGCCTCGCAACCATACAACATTGTTGGAACCACTATTCCTTCAAACATACCCATTTTTGCTTTCCGAGATAATGTTCTCGACTTCCACACATTCTTCAAGGCCCCCAGAATTTTTGCCCCCTCCCCCACCCTATGATCCACTTCCGCTTCCATGGTTCCATCCGCTGCCAGATCCACTCCCAGATATCTAAAACACTTCCTCCAGTTTTTCTCCATTCAAACTCACCTCCCAACTGACTTGACCCTCAACCTTACTGTACCTAATAACCTTGCTCTTATTCACATTTACTCTTAACTTTCTTCTTCCACACACTTTACCACACACTATATATATGTATATATATATATATATATATATATATATATATATATATATATATATATATATATATATATATATATATATATAAACATATATATATATATATATATAAACATATATATATATATATATATATATATATATATATATATATATATATATATATATATATATATATATATAAATATAATTTATTTTTTTTTTTTTTAACTATTTGCCATTTCCCGCGTTAGCGAGGTAGCGTTAAGAACAGAGGACTGGGCCTTTTTTGGAATATCCTCACCTGGCCCCCTCTGTTCCTTCTTTTGGAAAATTAAAAAAAAAAGAGAGTGGAGGTTTTCCAGCCCCCCGCTCCCTCCCCTTTTAGTCGCTTTCTACGACACGCAGGGAATACGTGGGAAGTATTCTTAATCCCCTATCCCCAGGGATAAGTCTGTTGTGGATGAGAGAGCTTGGGAAGTGAGTCAGTTGTTGTTCGCTGATGATACAGCGCTGGTGGCGGATTCATGTGAGAAACTGCAGAAGCTGGTGACGGAGTTTGGTAAAGTGTGTGGAAGAAGAAAGTTAAGAGTAAATGTGAATAAGAGCAAGGTTATTAGGTACAGTAGGGTTGAGGGTCAAGTCAATTGGGAGGTGAGTTTGAATGGTGAAAAACTGGATGAAGTGAAGTGTTTTAGATATCTGGGAGTGGATCTGTCAGCGGATGGAACCATGGAAGCGGAAGTGGATCATAGGGTGGGGGAGGGGGCGAAAATTTTGGGAGCCTTGAAAAATGTGTGGAAGTCGAGAACATTATCCCGGAAAGCAAAAATGGGTATGTTTGAAGGAATAGTAGTTCCAACAATGTTGTATGGTTGCGAGGCGTGGGCTATGGATAGAGTTGTGCGCAGGAGGATGGATGTGCTGGAAATGAGATGTTTGAGGACAATGTGTGGTGTGAGGTGGTTTGATCGAGTGAGTAACGTAAGGGTAAGAGAGATGTGTGGAAATAAAAAGAGCGTGGTTGAGAGAGCAGAAGAGGGTGTTTTGAAATGGTTTGGGCACATGGAGAGAATGAGTGAGGAAAGATTGACCAAGAGGATATATGTGTCGGAGGTGGAGGGAACGAGGAGAAGAGGGAGACCAAATTGGAGGTGGAAAGATGGAGTGAAAAGGATTTTGTGTGATCGGGGCCTGAACATGCAGGAGGGTGAAAGGAGGGCAAGGAATAGAGTGAATTGGAGCGATGTGGTATACAGGGGTTGACGTGCTGTCAGTGGATTGAATCAAGGCATGTGAAGCGTCCGGGGTAAACCATGGAAAGCTGTGTAGGTATGTATATTTCCGTGTGTGGACGTGTGTATGTACATGTGTATGGGGGGGGTTGGGCCATTTCTTTCGTCTGTTTCCTTGCGCTACCTCGCAAACGCGGGAGACAGCGACAAAGTATAAAAAAGAAAAAAAAAAAAAAAAAAAAAGAATATATATATTTATATATATACATATATATATATATATATATAAATCCTATAGGATAGGGGATAGGGGATAAAGAATACTTCCCGCGTACTTCCTGCGTGTCGTAGAAGGCGACTAAAAAGGAAGGGAGCGGGGGGCTGGAAATCCTCCCCTCTCGTTTTTTTTTTTTTTTAATTTTCCAAAAGAAGGAGAGGAGAAGGGGCCAAGTGAGGATATTCCCTCAAAGTCCCTGTCCTCTGTTCTTAACGCTACCTCGCTTTCGCGGGAGATGTCGAATAGTATGAAAAAAAAAAAAAAAAATATATTTATATATATATATATATATATATATATATATATATATTTTCTTTTCTTTTAAACTATTCGCCATTTCCCGCGTTAGCGAGGTAGCGTTGGGAACAGAGGACTGGGCCTTTTTTTGAATATCCTCACCTGGCCCCCCTCTGTTCCTTCTTTTAGAAAATTTAAAAAAAAAAAAAAAAAAAAAAAAAAAAAACGAGAGGGGAGGATTTCCAGCCCCCCGCTCCCTCCCCTTTTAGTCGCCTTCTACGACACGCAGGGAATACGTGGGAAGTATTCTTAATCCCCTATCCCCAGGGATAATATATATATATATATATATATATATATATATATATATATATATATATATATATATATATATATATATATATATATATATATATATATATATATATATATATATACATATATATATAAATATTGAGAGAGAGAGAGAGAGAGAGAGAGAGAGAGAGAGAGAGAGAGAGAGAGAGAGAGAGAGAGAGAGAGAGAGAGAGAGTAAACTCTAGATTGATATGGGTAAAGCTGAAAGTCAATGGAGAGATGCACCTGGCATGAGAACAAGGATCATGAGGGATAAGTGTTTTGGGAGCAGCTGAGTGAGTGTGTTAGTGGTTTTGATGCACGAGACCGGGTTATAGTGATGGGTGATTTGAATGCAGAGGTGAGTAATGTGGCAGTTGAAGGAATAGTTGGTGTACATGGGGTGTTCAGTGTTGTAAATGGAAATGGTGAAGAGCTTGTAGAATTATGTGCTTAAAAAGGACTGGTGTTTGGGAATACCTGGTTTAAAAAGAGAAATATACATAAGTATACGTATGTAAGTAGGAGAGATGGCCCGATAGTGTTATTGGATTACGTGTTAATTGACAGGCGCGCGAAAGAGAGACTTTTGGATGTTAATGTGCTGAGAGGTGCAACTGGAGGAATGTCTGATCATTATCTTGTATAGGCGAAGGTGAAGATTTGTAGAAGTTTTCAGAAAAGAAGAGAGAATGTTGGGGTGAAGAGAGTGGTGAGAGTAAGTAAGCTTGGGAAGGAGATTTGTGTGAGGAAGTACCAGGAGATACTGAGTACAGAATGGAAAAAGGTGAGAAGAAAGGACGTAAGGGGAGTGGGGGTGAAATGGGATGTTTTTAGGGAAGCGGTGATGGCTTGCGCAAAAGATGCTTGTGGCATGAGAAGTGTGGGAGGTGGGCAGATTAGAAAGGGTAGTGAGTGGTAAGATGAAGAGGTAAGATTATTACTGAAAGAGAAGAGACAGGCATTTGGAGGATTTCTGTAGGGAATTAATGCAAATGACTGGGAGATGTATAAAAGAAAGAGGCAGGAGGTCAACAGAAGGGTGCAAGAGGTGAAATAAGAGGAGAATATAAAGATGTTTCGGAAGGAGGTAGATAAAGTGCGTAAGACAAGGAAACAAATGTGAACATCAGTGAAGGGGGCTGATGGGGAGGTGATAACAAGTAGTGGTGAAGTGAGAAGGAGATGGAGTGAGTATTTTGAAGGTTTGTTGAATGTATTTGATGATAGAGTGGCAGATATAGGGTGTTTAGGTCGAAATGGTGTGCAAAGTAGGAGGGTTAGGGAGAATGATTTGGTAAACAGAGAGGAGGTAGTAAAAGCTTTGCGGAATATGAAAGCCGGCAAGGTAGCGGGTTTGGATGGTATTGCAGTGGAAATTATTAAAAAAGTGGGTGACTGTATTGATGAATGGTTGGTAAGGTTATCTAATGTATTTATGACTCATGGTGAGGTGCCTGAGGATTGGCGGAATGCTTCCATAGTGCCATTGTACAAAAGCAAAGGAGATAAGAGTGAGTGCTCAAATTAAAGAGGTTTAAGTTTGTTGAATATTCCTGGGAAATTATATGGGAGGGTATTGATTGAGAGGGTGAATGCATTTACAGAGCATGGGATTGGGGAAGAGCAGTGTGGTTCCAGAAGTGGTAGAAGATCTCTGGATAAGGTGTTTCCTTTAAAGAATGTATGTGAGAAATACCTAGAAAAGTAAATGGATCTCTATGTAGCACATATGGATCTGTAGAAGGCATATGATAGAGTTGATAGAGATGCTCTGTGGAAGGTATTAAGAATATATGGTGTGGGACGCAAGTTGTTAGAAGCAGCGAAAACTTTCTATCGAGGATGTAAGGTATGTGTACGAGTAGGAAAAGAGGAAAGTGATTGGTTCTCAGTGAATGTTGGTTTGTGGCAGGAGTGCGTGATGTCTCCATGGTTGTTTAATTTGTTTATGGATGGGGTTGTTATGGAGGTGAATGCAAGAGTTTTTGTAACAGGGGCAAGTATGCAGTCTGTTGTGGGTGACGGAGCTAGGGAAGTGAGTCAGTTGTTGTTCGCTGATGATACAGCGCTGGTGGCTAATTCGGGTGAGAAACTGAAGAATCTGGTGATTGAGTTTGGTAAAGTGTGTGAAAGAAGAAAGCTGAGAGTAAATGTGAATAAGAGCAAGTTTATTAGGTACAGTAGGGTTGAGGGACAAGTCAATTAGGAGGTAAGTTTGAATGGAGAAAACTGGAGGAAGTGAAGTGTTTTAGATATCTGAGAGTGGATCTGGCAGCGGATGGAACCAAGGAAGCGGAAGTGAATCATAGGGTGGGGGAGGTGGCGAAAGTTCTGGGAGCAGTGAAGAATGTGTGGAAGTCGAGAACGTTATCTTAGAAAGCAAGAATGGGTATGTTTGAAGGAATAGTGGCTCCAACAATGTTATATGGTTGCGAGGTGTGGGCTATAGATAGAGTTGTGCGGAGGAGGGTAGATGTGCTGGAAATGAGATGTTTGAGGACAATATGTGGTGTGAGGTGGTTTGATCGAGTAAGTAATGAAAGGGTAAAAGAGATGTGTGGTAATAAAAAGAGTGTGGTTGAGAGAGCAGAAGAGGGTGTTTTGAAATGGTTTGGTCATATGGAGCGATTGAGTGAGGAAAGATTGACAAAGATATATGTGTCAGAGGTGGAGGGAACGAGAAGTGGGAGACCAGATTGGAGGTGGAAAGATGGATCGAAAAAGATTGTTAGTGATCGGGGCCTGAACATGCAGGAGGGTGAAAGGCGTGCAAGGAATAGAGTGAATTGGAACGATGTGGTATACCGGAGTCGACGTGCTGTCAATGGATTGACCCAGGGCATGTGAAGCGTTTGGGGTAAACAATGGAAAGTTTCGT